>NC_048590.1:37259440-37326940 GCF_013265735.2 Oncorhynchus mykiss
ACATGAAAGAAAGAGTTTCAGAGTCTGTTGTGCTGGGAGATGGAGAGGGGGGTGGGAGAGGGGGGTGAGGTGGAGACAGAGAGTGAAGAGTGAATACTAACCTTCTCCTTCCTCCCTGCTCTAACCTTGAGGAGGCCTGTGAGCTGCACCCTCTCTTTCTCTCTCCCTCCTTTTCTCTCTCCCTCCTTTTCTCTCCCTCTCCTTTCTCTCTCCCTCCTTTTCTCTCCCTCTTTATTTCCCAGCCTTACCAGTTGACACCTGCAGTGTCCTCCCTCTCCATCCCTCTCTCTGTCTACCGCCCTCCCTCCCGTCCTGTCTTTTAGTCTTGAAAGGGACTCAAAGAGATAAAGTTGGGGGATGAAATATTCAGTGTAGATTTAAGCACTTTAAGTTGTTTCAGAGTGGTTACCCTGCCGGCACTGAGCTTAGACTTCAGAAATAAATGGACAATGGCCAGCTGTGTGTGTGTGTGTGTGTGTGTGTGTGTGTGTGTGTGTGTGTGTGTGTGTGTGTGTGTGTGTGTGTGTGTGTGTGTGTGTGTGTGTGTGTGTGTGTGTGTGTGATATAGAGCACACCTGTACTATCCACATGGCTGGAAAAATAGAATGGAACTTAACATTTTAGTATCAGGGGATAGACAAGGGCCTGATACGTTTTACCTCACATTATTCTAACATTATTTATTGTCTTATATATCTTTCCCCCCAGAATTTAAAACATGTTTCTTGTTTCTTTTGTTGAGGAAAAGACTTGAATGTTTCCTTTGACTCAGCGAATGTTTCTTCTCATGTTCTCACATTAGCTTTTTAGCACTGGACATTTCTCCAGACACTACTCTGTACCAGGAAACCAAATGAGTCTGTAACAAATGTTCTGGCTTCTGTCTGAACTCTGAGAGAGAGTGGAGAGAGAGAGAGAGTGGAGCGAGAGAGAGAGTGGAGAGAGAGAGAGAGAGAGAGCAAGTGGAGCAGCCTGGGACAATGACCTCTGAGCTTCCGGACGGACCGCTGCCATTTCCTCTCTTCCAACAAAAAAAGAGGAGAGAAAAGTATATAATGAAAGAAGAGAAAGGAAGAAATAACATGCAGACATAGAATTGTTCCCATTATGATTAGCTATAGAAATACATTTTCTCCCTGCATTGAGATTGGGATAAGAATGATAGGAATAAGGCTTTAGTGGGAATAGGAATTGAAGAAGTCCTGATTAATTTGTATGAGTGTAGATATGCTCTAGGCCTATGTTAGCGTAGCAGGCTAATCTGCAGGTGACAGAGGGATCCCTGAGGATGATAGAGTTGACCAAGGAGAGAATTTAGCCACCTCTGGTAAGGGGAATTCCCCTGGGGTCACGGCCAATCTGTGCCTTGGGGATGGGGTGATGGAGGTTGGGGACGGGGCTGTGGAGGTTGGGGACGGGGCTGTGGAGGTTGGGGATGAGGTTGTTGAGGGTGCTAACACCCCTGAGCCATAGAGGTCATAAATCAGAGGAGGTAAATAGAGGTAAATGACCTTTTAATGGCATCAGACCGAGGCTCTGCATCTGTCCTCGTGCTCCTAGACCTTAAGTGCTGCTTTTGATACCGTCGATCACCACATTCTTTTGGAGAGATTGGAAACCCAAATTGGTCTACACGGACAAGTTCTGGCCTGGTTTAGATCTTATTTGTCGGAAAGATATCAGTTGGTCTCTGTGAATGGTTTGTCCTCTGACAAATCAACTGTAAATTTCAGTGTTCCTCAAGGTTCCGTTTTAGGACCACTATTGTTTTCACTATATATTTTACCTCTTGGGGATGTCATTCGAAAACATAATGTTAACTTTCATTGCTATGCGGATGACACACAGCTGTACATTTCAATGAAACATGGTGAAGCCACAAAATTGCCCTCGCTAGAAGCATGTGTTTCAGACATAAGGAAGTGGATAGCTGCAAACTTTCTACTTTTAAACTCGGACAAAACAGAGATGCTTGTTCTAGGTCCCAAGAAACAAAGAGATCTTCTGCTGAATCTGACAATTAATCTTAATGGTTGTACAGTCGTCTCAAATAAAACTGTGAAGGACCTCGGCGTTACTCTGGACGCTGATCTCTCTTTTGAAGAACATATCAAGACCATTTCAAGGACAGCTTTTTTCCATCTACGTAACATTGCAAAAATCTGAAACTTTCTGTCCAAAAATGATGCAGAAAAATTAATCCATGCTTTTGTCACTTCTAGGTTAGACTACTGCAATGCTCTACTTTCCGGCTACCCGGATAAAGCACTAAATAAACTTCAGTTAGTGCTAAATACGGCTGCTAGAATCCTGACTAGAACCAAAAAAATGTATCATATTACTCCAGTGCTAGCCTCCCTACACTGGCTTCCTGTCAAAGCAAGGGCTGATTTCAAGGTTTTACTGCTAACCTACAAAGCATTACATGGGCTTGCTCCTACCTATCTCTCTGATTTGGTCCTGCCGTACATACCTACACGTACGCTACGGTCACAAGACGCAGGCCTCCTAATTGTCCCTAGAATTTCTAAGCAAACAGCTGGAAGCAGGGCTTTCTCCTATAGAGCTCCATTTTTATGGAATGGTCTGCCTACCCATGTCAGAGACGCAAACTCGGTCTCAACCTTTAAGTCTTTACTGAAGACTCATCTCTTCAGTAGGTCATATGATTGAGTGTAGTCTGGCCCAGGAGTGGGAAGGTGAACGGAAAGGCTCTGGAGCAACGAATCGCCCTTGCTGTCTCTGCCTGGCCAGTTCCCCTCTTCCACTGGGGTTCTCTGCCTCTAACCCTATTACAGGGGCTGAGTCACTGGCTTACTGGGGCTCTCTCATACCGTCCCTGGGAGGGGTGCGTCACCTGAGTGGGTTGAGTCACTAATGTGATTGACATTTGAACATCTTGGCAATGTTCTGTTATAATCTCCACCCGGCACAGCCAGAAGAGGACTGGCCACCCCTCATAGCCTGGTTCCTCTCTAGGTTTCTTCCTAGGTTTTGGCCTTTCTAGGGAGTTTTTCCTAGCCACCGTGCTTCTACACCTGCATTGCTTGCTGTTTGGGGTTTTAGGCTGGGTTTCTGTACAGCACTTTGAGATATCAGCTGATGTACGAAGGGCTATATGAATACATTTGATTTGATTTGAGGTAGTGGTAGTGACAAAGGCTGCAGGCAACCAAGACTGCTGATATTGAGGTACTAAGGATACTAAGGCCTGGATAATGGGCCTGTTTCAGATTGAGGAAGACAACAGCAGAGGTGATCTTTCTCCTGAGGCCTCACACACACTCACTCACTTACTCACCTGGGGAACACTTCTGGTTGGTCAGCCTTTAGCTACAGTACCAGATATAGGCTGTAATATGGTCTCTGGAGTCCTTCACACGTTAGGCTGTTCACTTGTATCGTACATGTGTATGTACATGTATAATTCTATGACATCATTAGTTGTGTGTTGGCAGTTGGTCAGTACACACAGAAAGCAGTATGTGTTACCTCTGTTTGCAGCAGATAGTCTCAGGGCTTGTTAAATGTCAGACTACCAAACCATACACACACAAGATGTTCCCTCACTTATTGATGGGATACCTTGAATTAGAGGCTCAAACAACCAGCACCAGAACAACAACCCTCGTAAAACTTTCCTAAGGGTCATATATCACATAGTGTGTGTGTGTGTGTGTGTGTGTGTGTGTGTGTGTGTGTGTGTGTGTGTGTGTGTGTGTGTGTGTGTGTGTGTGTGTGCGCGTGCGTGCGTGCGTGCGTGCGTGTGCTCTTGTGTTTGTGTGCGTGCGTGCGTGTGTTTGTGTGTGCACGCATAGAGAAAAGGAAGACAGCCAAAACACATTTTTCTTTCTCTGGCCTGTCTCTCTTTCGTTAGCTCCTGCCTGGTCTTGCTATTATCCTGGGCATTATCAGTGTAGATGCCTCTTCTGATCAGCAGCTTGATAAGGGAGAAATAAATGGAATGGTTGGCCACTGGACAAAGGTCAACTCTTGTTTCTCTGCTGTTTCCTTGTGTTGTCGTTGTTGTTGTTTGAGGGGAAGTAGAGCCGCTGGAGGAGAGAGGCAGGAGGAGAGAGGCAGGAGGAGAATAGGGTCTGCATTTAATGAAATTATTGATTTCAATTTCGCGGATTTCTTTCTCCTTTCTTTCTGCCCTGATTCATCTGGAAGTTTCCCGGCTCCATCCATCCAGGGTTATAAATTAGCAACGGTTTCTGTTGTGTTGGGAGTTTTTGGACATGTGGCTGAGCTATCTTGGAAATGCTGTTTTTAAAGGTGTTAAAAGCTGCTGTGGTAAGATGGATGCTGTGTCTCTTTGTGTGTTTTCTGAGTGGCTTAGTGTACACCTGTCCCTGACAGAGATGGAGCTGGAGAAAGGCTAAGACAGGAGTGAGACAAACACACACAAACAGGGTTATGGGGGTTCAATGGGGATGCTGAGTGAACTCTCCCCTGGGGGTCAGAAAACAGCTGATGGCAGAGGCTGTGTGCACACTGTGTTCCAAAAAAGCCCATCAGTATGATCCAGAATGGATCAGAATGACAGAGTATGGAGTATGGAGTGTGTGTTCGTGTGTGTGTGATCGTGTGCGTGTGATCGTGTACTTACATGCTTGTCTGTCTGCTTATGTATCTTTGCGTATATCCCAAGGAGGTCCCATGCCAGCAGAAGAGACCGAACAACATTCCCTACATCAACAACCCAACCTCATGGAAAAATAATAAGCTTATCACCAGGCCAGGACAGGGCTAGGGTGCGGGATACAGGGACAGGAAGGCAGCTTATCACCAGGCCAGGACAGGGCTAGGGGGTGGGATACAGGGACAGGAAGGCACCTTATCACCAGGCCAGGACAGGGCTAGGGGGCGGGATACAGGGACAGGAAGGCACCTTATCACCAGGCCAGGACAGGGCTAGGGTGCGGGATACAGGGACAGGAAGGCACCTTATCACCAGGCTAGGACAGGGCTAGGGGGAGGGATACAGGGACAGGAAGGCACCTTATCACCAGGCCAGGACAGGGCTAGGGTGCGGGATACAGGGACAGGAAGGCACCTTATCACCAGGCTAGGATAGGGCTAGGGTGCGGGATACAGGGACAGGAAGGCACCTTATCACCAGGCCAGGAGAGGGCTAGGGGGCGGGATACAGGGACAGGAAGGCACCTTATCACCAGGCCAGGATAGGGCTAGGGTGCGGGACACAGGGACAGGAAGGCACCTTATCACCAGGCCAGGATAGGGCTAGGGTGCGGGATACAGGGACAGGAAGGCACCTTACCACCAGGCTTGGACAGGGCTAGGGTGCGGGACACAGGGACTGGAAGGCACCTTATCACCAGGCCAGGACAGGGCTAGGGGGCGGGACGCAGGGTCAGGAAGCATCCCGGCCTGGCTAACGAGCGCTCAGGGAGCCACCATTCTGGATGGGCACATCCGATACAGCCGATGATGTCTAAAGGTTAAACAGTTAAAAGGTCCGGCTGCTATATGGAGATGTGAAACGCCTCTTCTACTGAACATGATACTCTGGGAAGCACAATAACAAGCCTGTGGACTTATGTCTGTCTCTAATGGCACCCTGTTCCCATTATAGTGCACTGCTTTAGACCAGGGTCCATAGGGCACTACATAGGGAATAGGGTGCCATTTGGGTTTCACACTTAGTTTTTCTCCTGTTCGCTCTCTCTCTCTGGTGAGTGAACAGCAGGCAGGGCTGGACGGGGCTGGGGGAGAATTGATGCTGAGTAGCACAAGTTTTAATAGGGCTGTCACAGTCATATTGTTTATGCCGTGTTCCAGATTAATCCATTCTTCTTTTATGACCCTCTGCAGCCACAGTAAATTGCGACGGGCGGGCAGGCGATTGAGAGAGAGAGAGAGAGAGAGAGAGAGAGAGAGAGAGAGAGAGAGAGAGACAGGTCCACCACTGAGTTGCGCCTCAGGGAACGGTGCCACACATGGGCAGAAAATAAATCACTTCCCAAGATTTAACACCAGCCTGAGCAATACCTGGGCCCTTTGTAAATAAAGCTCTAGATGTTTTTACACTCCCTTTCTCTCGCTTTCTTTCTATGCCTCTAGGGCTGCTATTGAATCTCAAAAGGAAAGCGAGAGAAAGGGAGAGAGAGAAGAAGGGAAGGAGGGAGAGGATGTCTGTGTTGGAGCTGGTGCTGGATCTGTGTGGTGTTGAGTCCCGGGGTGCTTGTGGGTGTTCAGCCTGAGATCTGTCAGACTGGCGGAACACAGGGTTACTGTATTGGAGCGGAGCAGAGCACAGGCAGGATCAGGGGTAGCAGGAGCAGCAGGGGATAGCAGCTGCAGCAGGAGGGTGGCCCACGATACCCCACCTTGCCCATCCCTCCCTGCCTCCTATCCAGCCTGGATCCTTAAGCATGGGAACCTCCAGGCTAAGAGAGGGGCAAGAGGAGAGAGAGACAGGGGTTTAAAGAAAGAGAGGGGGAGATAGAAGGAGGGTGAGAGAGGTAAGAGAGAGAGGGGAGAGAGAGAGATAGGCAGGGATAGAGGGAAGAGAGAGTGAGGGGAGAGGGGGGAAAGAGAGCATGGAGAGGAATGGGAGGGAGGGAAAGAGAGAGGGGCCGGAACAACTTGTTCATCCTGCCTCCCGCAGCTGGCAGCATGAGACAGCCAAATGGAATAGAGAATGTGCCGTTCTCTGTCAGGCCTTCATGACTTATACATTATGCGCTATGTGAAAATGCTTCCTGTGTACTGTGCATCACGTTTTTTCTCTCTCTTTTTTTCCTCCTCTCTTTTTCCCCTTTCCCTCCCTCTCCATCACTTTTGAAGAGCTCAAAGTTTGCTGTTCTTTTCATTTACAAAGCATTCCCTGGATTTTAAATGTTAATCAATGGTAGACCCGGTTGGTGATGCTGAGTCTGGTTGCCTCTAAGTCCCTTTCTAGACAGACAGACAGACAGACAGACAGACAGACAGACAGACAGACAGACAGACAGACAGACAGACAGACAGACAGACAGACAGACAGACACTGCTATCCTCCTTCTCTGGATCAGATCTCCAGTGAAAAACACTGTACCACTTTTCTGAAATCAGTATTAGACAAATAACAGTATGTCTTTCTGCTGTAAGGTCCTTCAGCCTCAGAAAGTGTATCACCGATGCCTCTTTATATTGCTACCTGGTCTGAGATCAGTATTATCCGAGAAACAATATATTCTCTTTGCTGTAAGGGCCTTCAGTCTCATCTTCAATGGCTCTTTTTTTTACGGTGATAACTTTTATCCTCCTCTACATAAATCCAACTGAACACAGCACCCTCCTCCTAATTCACTCTTAACTCCATCGTTTAACCCATCCATTATTAATTTCTTAAACAATGCTAGAGGGCACAAATCAGGGCTACCCTCACTGCTGCCCTCGCCCGTATATCTGGACTGGTACAGCTAGGGCTTAATACATTATTCAACAGATGCCAGGATGCTCTCCTCTTCCTGTCTGGTATAGTATATAAACCATTCTTACATTCTCTAGCTATCAGGGATAATACTCTCTCTCTCTCTCTCTCTCTCTCTCTCTCTCTCTCTCCCTCTCTCTCTCTCTCTCTCTCTCTCTCTCTCTCTCTCTCTCTCCCTTTCTCTCTTTCCCTTTCTCTCTCTCTCTCTCTCTCTCTCTCTCTCTCTTTCTCTCTCTCTCTCTCTCCCTTTCTCTCTTTCCCTCTCTCTCTCTCTCTCTCTCTCTCCCTTTCTCTCTTTCCCTCTCTCTCTCTCCCTCTCTCTCTCTCTCTCTCTCTCCATTTCTCTCTTTCCCTTTCTCTCTTTCCCTTTCCCTTTCCCTTTCTCTCTTTCCCTTTCCCTTTCCCTTTCTCTCTCTCTCTCTCTCTTTCCCTTTCTTTCCTTCTTTCTTTCTTACTTTCTTTCTTTCTCTCTCTCTTTCTTTTCAGACCCACAATAGAGTATCCCATGGAGAGGAGAGTGGCTCTCTCTCTCTGTTGTAATGTGAACAGACAGTGGAGTGGAAGAACAGACCCAAACACATGTGGCTGACTGTGTCTACTCTCCTCTGACTCTCTCCCCCTGATAGAGCAGCGCTGTAGCCATTAAAGTTTGAGCAGGCCGGGGACAGAGGAGGACAGGGAAAGCAGGGCCAGCCCTAGACATGATGTGCTTCATATGCTTCCTACGTGTCCCAGAAAGCATGGCACAGGAGGACAAGTCGTGAAGAGGAGGAGTGTGGAGCGTGTTTGCATTCTAGCAGAGTGGCAGTGTTTCTGTTTCTCTCCAGACCTGGGACAAAGGGTTAGAATAATTCACATCCATTAATTCTATCTCTCTCTCTCTCTTTCTCTGTTTTTTTTCTTCTCTTACCTCATTTGTTGTGTTGCAGAGAGGGCACACATGCAAAGGGGAGGGGTGAGCTAACAAGAAGAATTGCCAGATACTACATTGTAAAGTACTTACCTTATGTAATGAGTAGCTTTTAAAGCTCAGACTTCAGGGATTTCAGGTCCATTTACGCAGTACACCAGGTGGTGGATTTTGTTCTTGCAAATGAGCAGAACATTCCCATCCCATCCCTCTACTCCCCTCAGTACTTGTTCTTGTCAAAATCAAAATCCGCGATTCAAAAATAAAGTGGAGTTACTTGCTGGAAGGAAGAGAAGTAAGTCATTTCTTATTTAAACACAACTCTCATAATACAATCTGATCTTTGTCAAACTAAGTTGCAGCAGTTGGTAGCAGGTATATGGCAAGAAGAATGATAGCCTCAGGGCTGTGAGCTCCCTCCCTGTGAAGCCACGGCCCAGCGAGACTTCTCCTGCCTATCATCCCTATAGCATGGCAGCAGCGTTTCCCTCTGCAGCCCCTTCTGAAGTTACCCTTGGTTCTACATGTGTAGTGGTAATTATGAATGAGGCACTAAGATCTGTACAAAACCATCAAACATTTTACAGCTTGCTGCTATTGTAATAAAGATCAATAGACACGATATCAGTCATCATTTTGAAAGGAAGAGGTGGTGCTTTACAGTCTTGCTGCACTCTCTCTCTCTCTCCACACAGAGTTAGGGTAGCACATCCCTTTTAATTGCCGTTTGTATGGCTGTGATGTGAGCTGGGTGAAAGACACTCATCCTCTAAGAGAGAGGAAGAGACAAAGAGAAGTCAGTATCCCTGAATATCTGTGAGAGTACATACAGTATCAGTAACCCATAGAAGTCCGTATCCCTGAGTATCTGTGAGCGTACATACAGTATGAATGACCTATAGAAGTCCGTATCCCTGAGTATCTGTGAGTGTACATACAGTATGAGTAACCTATAGAAGTCAGTATCTGTGAGTGTACATACAGTATGAGTAACCTATAGAAGTCAGTATCTGTGAGCGTACATACAGTATGAGTAACCTATAGAAGTTCGTATCCTTGAGTATCTGTGAGCGTACATATAGTATGAGTGACCTATAGAAGTCCGTATCCCTGAGTATCTGTGAGTGTACATACAGTATGAGTAACCTATAGAAGTCCGTATCCCAGAGTATCTGTGAGTGTACATACAGTATGAGTGACCTATAGAAGTCCGTATCCCTGAGTATCTGTGAGTGTACATACAGTATGAGTAACCTATAGAAGTCCGTATCCCTGAGTATCTGTGAGTGTACATACAGTATGAGTGACCTATAGAAGTCCGTATCCCTGAGTATCTGTGAGCGTACAAACAGTGTGAGTGACCTATAGAAGTCCGTATCCCTGAGTATCTGTGAGTGTACATAGAGTATGAGCCTGTTCAGCGTGTGTGTGGCTGGATGCAGGGTTGAGGTAGGAGTACTGGGACTAGGTCAGGTTGACCAGGGGATGACATGTCAGTTAGTTAGGAGGAGAGAAGATCCAACAGCAGTCTGGCACATAAAAATACTGTTGAAGTTGTCTGTTATTGTTGAAGCATATTTTACATTGTGACACATAAGATAAAGGGAGTATGGTAACCAACCATATGCAAAGTAACCTGCTCTGTGAGAACTACATGGGGTCAGAAACCTAAGCATATGTGTGAACGTCAGCCCTATGATACATTACCACTATCTAACGTTCACCTCTAAACATAATATGAGTGTAATATGACTCAGGACAACCTGTTAATGTAACCGCAGCATAGAGGCCACACAGATAAGGACAAATTAATCAGGGTTTGAAAGGACACTAGGCCTAAATCAGAACTACAACCCTTTCAGTAATGGAGAGGATCCTCCTACTGTGTAAATAAGGTCTTGTTGTATCAGCGTATTACAATGAAAGACATTTTCCCTGTCTAGGCCACATCCGTGGAGTCCATGGACCACATGAATAGCCATAACCATTATAGATTTGAGGGTGGGGTTAGTAACAATCCCTACACCTCAACTATCGTGAACTAGCGTACTACGTCCTTAGTTTTTAGAACACACTAGTGCATCCTCACTCTTCTAACCTCATGGATAACTAGCTGGGGGATTGATAGTGGAGTCAGGACAGCAGCTACTATAGGACAGAGAGGTGAAGGCAGGGTCTGCTTTGTTCTAGAGGCCAGGCCTCTTTACCTCCCCCTGTCTGAGTAGTACGAGTGGATCACTGCATTGGAGTTGTGTTTCTCCACTCTCCAAATCATCTGGTCTCTATTTGTTCTAGAGGCCAGGCCTCTTTACCTCCCCCTGTCTGAGTAGTACGAGTGGATCACTGCATTGGAGTTGTGTTTCTCCACTCTCCAAATCATCTGGTCTCTATTTGTTCTAGAGGCCAGGCCTCTTTACCCCCCCCTGTCTGAGTAGTACGAGTGGATCACTGCTTGGAGTTGTGTTTCTCCACTCTCCAAATCATCTGGTCTCTATTTGTTCTAGAGGCCAGGCCTCTTTACCTCCCCCTGTCTGAGTAGTACGAGTGGATCACTGCATTGGAGTTGTGTTTCTCCACTCTCCAAATCATCTGGTCTCTATTTGTTCTAGAGGCCAGGCCTCTTTACCTCCCCCTGTCTGAGTAGTACGAGTGGATCACTGCATTGGAGTTGTGTTTCTCCACTCTCCAAATCATCTGGTCTCTATTTGTTCTAGAGGCCAGGCCTCTTTACCTCCCCCTGTCTGAGTAGTACGAGTGGATCACTGCTTGGAGTTGTGTTTCTCCACTCTCCAAATCATCTGGTCTCTATTTGTTCTAGAGGCCAGGCCTCTTTACCTCCCCCTGTCTGAGTAGTACGAGTGGATCACTGCTTGGAGTTGTGTTTCTCCACTCTCCAAATCATCTGGTCTCTATTTGTTCTAGGGGCCAGGCCTCTTTACCTCCCCCTGTCTGAGTAGTACGAGTGGATCACTGCATTGGAGTTGTGTTTCTCCACTCTCCAAATCATCTGGTCTCTATTTGTTCTAGAGGCCAGGCCTCTTTACCTCCCCCTGTCTGAGTAGTACGAGTGGATCACTGCTTGGAGTTGTGTTTCTCCACTCTCCAAATCATCTGGTCTCTATTTGTTCTTGATAAGTGAAACTCTGGCTGCTCTGTTTTCGCCACAGCGTGCAGAAAGTCGTTAAGTGTGTTCGACAACAACAGGGACTTAGAAACACCACACAGTGTGTTTCTATTTAGCATTAAGAAATATTTGTGCTTAAAAATAAGACGGCACCGATCGAAGCTGCTTGGCATTTAGACTTTAAAAGACACCCATAATCTGGCTCTGGTCTATTTAAAGGCTAAATCAACTCTTTCTTGGATAATCATTTTATCTGATATATGAGGATCCCAAACAGCCTTATCAGCGCTAGTGGGACTTGCAGTTGTGTGTTTTTTAATCCCGTATTCAGTCTGTTAGGTTTTAATTGATTCCACTGCATGGAAGCTTTTCTTAAGAGATAATGCATGTGTGGAAACAGGTCATGATCTTTAAATGAGGGGAATTTAACGCCACTATATGTGTGAGCAGTGTGTGTGTATATGCCTGGCGTGCGTGCGTGTGTGTCCACCACCCGCGTGTGTTCCATTTCCCGTCCTTCAGATAGATGGCACGTCTGTCTGTCTGCTGTTGGAGAAAGTGTAAAGTGTGGATTGACTTTGTTTTACATTCCTGGAACTCACTGCTCTGTTTCACCACTTTGTTCCACATAACACAACTAGCTTCCCTTTCCCCTGTGGCTGTTCCTAAGAACCACTGGGACTAATACAGAATAATGCTGTTTGGTGATGATACAGCTTGTAACTGTATGTGTTCTACAACCCGTTCTACCTCGAGGTGTGATTATAAATCTCTGTATTAGGATGAAACACTGACTACTATTCCCCCTATGTCTCAACATAATTCTCTAACGTGATCACAGCCAGAGCCAAGGCATGGAAACTGGACCCCTTTGATTATCCCTCTCCCAATGTCTCTGTACGGGGCATCTGAAATAAAACCCTGACTTTACAGAGTGGTCCCCCCCAGACCCTGGTCCCTGTCTCTGCTGTGTTGTACTGTGATAACACTCATCCTGTAGGTCTCCTTACCTCTCTCATTCCCCTCTCCTCTTACCCCTTACCTCTCTCATCCCCCTGGATCCACCCCACCACTGGTCGGTTCTCCCTGGCCACCAAAGGAAAGTGGTTTATCCCAGAGAGGCAGGCAGCAGGGTAAGTAGGGGTCTCGGTAAGGGTTTGATGTTGGGTCTGTGTGTGTGTAGCACAGAGCACTGTGATGATGACAAACACAGACTATTTCATCTGCTCTGGAAAGTTGGTAAACAGCATAGAATGGAAGCAGTTGTTTTTGTTTCACGCTCCCTGTGTCTGCTTTACTCAGATACAGTAGCTAGGAAAATGGACACGGTGATGGGGTTCAATGATGAGGAAAGCAGTGCAGGACTGGAACAGGGAGGAGCGTAGGGTACATGTCCCCAGCTTCCATACATAGTGCACTATTTTTCATCAGAGCCCTATGGGTCCTGGTCAAAGTAGTGCACTATGGAATTGAGTGTAGTCTGGCCCAGGAGTGGGAAGGTGAACAGAAAGGCTCTGGAGCAACGAACCGCCCTTGCTGTCTCTGCCTGGCCGGTTCCCCTCTTTCCACTGGGATTCTCTTCCTCTAACCCTATTACAGGGGCTGAGTCACTGGCTTACTGGGGCTCTTTCATACCGTCCCTGGGAGGGGTGCGTCACTTGAGTGGGTTGAGTCACTGATGTGATCTTCCTGTCTGGGTTGGCGATCCCCCCCCCCCCCCTTGGGTTGTGCCGTGGGCTATACTCGGCCTTGTCTCAGGATGGTAAGTTGGTGGTTGAAGATATCCCTCTAGAGGTGTGGGGGCTGTGCTTTGGCAAAGTGGGTGGGGTTATATCCTTCCTGTTTGGCCCTGTCCGGGGGTGTCCTCGGATGGGGCCACAGTGTCTCCTGACCCCTCCTGTCTCAGCCTCCAGTATTTATGCTGCAGTAGTTTATGTGTCGGGGGCTAGGGTCAGTTTGTTATATCTGGAGTACTTCTCCTGTCCTATCTGGTGTCCTGTGTGAATTTAAGTATGCTCTCTCTAATTCTCTCTTTCTCTCTTTCTTTCTTTCTCACTCTCGGAGGACCTGAGCCCTAGGACCATGCCTCAGGACTACTTGACATGATGACTCCTTCCTGTCCCCAGTCCACCTGGCTGTGCTGCTGCTCCAGTTTCAACTGTTCTGCCGTTATTATTATTGGACCATGCTGGTCATTTATGAACATTTGAACATCTTGGCTATGTTCTGTTATAATCTCCACCCGGCACAGCCAGAAGAGGACTGGCCACCCCACATAGCCTGGTTCCTCTCTAGGTTTCTTCCTAGTTTTTGGCCTTTCTAGGGAGTTTTTCCTAGCCACCGTGCTTCTACACCTGCATTGCTTGCTGTTTGGGGTTTTAGGCTGGGTTTCTGTACAGCACTTTGAGATATCAGCTAATGTACGAAGGGCCATATAAATACATTTGATTTGATTTGATTTGAATAGGGATGCACCCCAAGTACTGGGACCTCAGAAAACCTGCATCTCAGCCCTCTCTCTCACTTTGTCTTCTCCTGCCAGGGTTTGTCTTTGGCTCTGTCTGTACAGTATGTTTTTACTTCATGATCATGATCCATACTGCATCCCACAGGAAATAACATGGTAAACCCCTAATTGTTCAAGCCTGAGTTCGGCCCTATGTGATTGGTCTGATAGTTCCTGAGTTCGGCCCTATGTGATTGGTCTGATAGCGTGTGTTATAGCATGTTTGTTCCCTGACCGAGACGCAGTACATTTCCCCATTTTCATGCGTGTGTTTGTGTGTCAGTGTCTCAGTGTGTGCATGCTCGCATGTGTGTGTGTGTGTACATCCCTGCTTGCGTATGCCCTTTGGCATGAAGAGTGTAGCCCCCAGGCATCCAGTGGACCCCCTTGTTTTCCCCCAATCTGGTATGAGCACATAACTGGCCTCCCATCTTTCCCATTAGGCACCTGTCTGGAGGTCAAGGGTCAGCCTGTCATGGGTAATCCCCATGGAACATGACCAGGGCTGGGGATAGCAGGGTCCAGTGCACCAGGGTGGACCCCTCATCCCTCTAATGCAAGCCCTAATCACATTTTAATTGAATTCCAGCAAACATGTAAAAAATATGTGTGTGTGTGCGTGCGTACGCGCATGCCCGTGTGTATGTGTGGTTTGTATGTGTGTGTGTGTGTGTACTTTCATTGGTTGATCTCAGGAAAGTAGAACACTCCTCTCCTCTCCAACTGTCTGTGGTGCCATTCAGTACCAAGTCATAGACACACTGTGTTGATGGATGAGCTGTTTTAATATCCTGTTTGGTGAACTCCACTTTAGGTTGCTCAGACTAGTTGTACAGACTGGTTGTACAGACTGATTGTACAGACTGGTTGTACAGACTGGTTGTACAGACTAGTTGTACAGACTGGTTGTACAGACTAGTTGTACAGACTGGTTGTACAGACTGATTGTACAGACTGGTTGTACAGACTAGTTGTACAGACTGGTTGTACAGACTAGTTGTACAGACTGGTTGTACAGACCGGTTGTCCAGTCTGGTTGTACATGCTGGTTGTACAGACTGGTTGTCCAGACTGGTTGTATAGACTGGTTGTACAGACCGGTTGTCCAGACTGGTTGTATAGACTGGTTGTAATACATTGATGGGAGTATGGGGAACTCCCCCTGAACTGCTGCAGAACAGTTCCAGTCTCTGTGACATGTCGGTCTTCCAGATCCCTGGCACCCCTCTCTAACAACCCTCAACCCCAGGAAGGGGGATAACCCACCCACCCACAAACACACGCAGGCCATACACACACATTCATACACACACTGCAGCATGCCACTCACCGCTGATTAACCACCAAGAAGTAGCAAAAAGTTTTCAGAGAGAGAGAGAGAGAGAGAGAGAGACAGAGAGACAGAGAGAGAGAGAGAGAGAGAGAGAGAGAGAGAGAGAGAGAGAGAGAGAGAGAGAGAGAGAGAGAGAGAGAGAGAGAGAGAGAGAGAGAGAGAGAGAGAGAGAGAGAGAGAGAGAGAGAGAGGCTGCTGAGAGTTTGAATCAAAGCCACACTGTTATTAAAGCTAATGTGCTTTTGAGGAAAGAAAACCCTACTGTGAGCTTAAAAGGAGTTGTCTTATTTGATCATTTATTACACATTTAAAGTGGTTTGGAAATGACTGGGGCCGCCGCGGTCTGCATCCCTAATTGGAGTTCTTTTCTCCCATTAGTACATCCAGACCTGTGATCCTAACCAAGAAGGCACGAACACAGCCCCAACAAAGCACTTGTCATCGGTCAGCAGTTGCTCTGTTATGTTGCTTTGTTATATCAGATGTGCTTTCCACATTCAGCTGTCCCTGAATAGCTACCCCGACCCAAATGACATCCTGCTTCCCACTCCCCGCACCCTAACTCACCAACCAGAAACATTAACGCACACACACACACCCTCACACGCAAGCATATACACACACACCCGCACATGAAATCATGCACAAGCACGCACACACGTCGACCCAATGCATCTGCAGATGACATCTAAACTCATTGATATTTGTGACTAAACTCATCCCAGCATGTCTCTCTATACTGTTTTATGTATAATTCTGCTTCTATTAGGGTTATGAAGTTTACTGGCTGTAAGGGGCACTGTGGTTTGTGTAGAACATAGCGGGGGACAGATTTATATATGGTAGTCAGAACTGTCACCCACTCTCAGTATCCATCTCCTCTCCTCTCTTTTCCTCAACTCTCCTCTCCTCCTCCCAGTCCAAGTCCCCTGGTTATAATCTGTTCTGTAATTTACCAGTGTTGTATCTCACCTTGACGTACACCTAGTAAACGTGTAAAACATTCCGCTGGGATTTACTCCATTTTAATAACAGAAAGGTTTCAGGGCAGTAAGGGAAAATAAGATATCAGTTACTGGTTTTTAAGGATCCTGGCACCAGGTCCCGGCAGCAACCCTAAGCTACAGCACAGGGCCTCATCCAAAACCAACAGAGGGGACAAGCGGGCAATTTCTTGGAAATGCGGTTTTCAGTTTCTGTACATATTTTTCCAGCGGCTAGCGACTGCAGTGAATCGGGCCAGTCGGTCAGGCCATGATGAAATGTGCCCCTGGCCCCCGACCAGAGCATTACCTGTGTGAGTGTCGGGTAATAGCCCCCCTAATTACTCTGGAAGGAAAACAGAGCAGCTTTCTCCGAGAGGTTTCACAGAGCCCCATGCGCCACTAAATGTGTCGTTCCCGCGGTAAAATGTGATCTTTCGGTTAATGAAGGACACGCTTCGTTTCCTAAACTGAATTACCTCCAGGTTCGCCTCTAGGGGGAGCTTTTCCTGGACACCATTTTTTTCTATTTTTAATGCAGTGGGCACAAGTGATGGTTTAGGCTGGGCCTTTGTAAGAGCATGTTGATTCATAGCCGACAACCAAGGTGTGTCTCCTGGGAAACACGTAGGGACTTTTGGTGTATGTGTGAGTGTATATGTATGAACAAGTAGCTCTTAAGACGTCACTGTCACTGTGTCCCCTTATGTTACCGTATACACACACCGCAGACCACAGCCCTCCGCCAGCCCTCAGCCAGAAGGGCTTGCTCCAGTCCGTGGCTGTGTCGCTGTATGTTCCAGAGTGGTCTGACGCGCTGACTGCAGAGCACTCATTACAATCTACGTTTCACAAGCAGAGCAGGGATAGTAAATCGCTCAGGCCTCTGTGTTATTATAGCTGGCCTAACAGCCTGCTCTCTGTGTGCTTTATGGGACTTTAAAAGTGGATTTCATGTCATTTTTGGAGGACTTTAAATATCTGTGACAAACAATGGAAAATATTTGTGTAACACACACAGTGGGACAACGCTTTAAAACCCAGGCTACTTGGTTACTGACAGGTACCATCATTAGAAAACAAATATATCTACTTTATGTGCTTGATAACATCAGATCTCACAGGATTCCTGTGTTGTGTTGGACGGGTGATGTACTATGCGATCCCCCCTCCCCGTGCCTGCAGACCCACTACTGGTACTGAGTTAACAGATTTTCTCCCCACGGCCCAACTCTTAAATCAGATCACTTTTTAAATGCTACATCTAAAAGCCCCCCAGACCATGTCTAACTACCTAGTCTTTTGTTTGCTCATGTTTTCCTTCCCTCTGTGGATCGGGCCGACCCTGACCGTGTAATAGAGCTCCGAATGGCCAAGCGAGCAGCCCTGCTGTGACCAGATCTGATGTGTGCTCCTGATTATGAAACTCCTTTTAGTCACTGACAGACATGGTAATAAATGTGTCCATAAATTGGATTTGTGCTTTGAAAGGAGGTAGGAATATCTAAGGAGCGTTCAGGCTGATTGTCTCCAGCCGCCGTGGCAGGGCTTCAGTGGGTTTCTGGGGGGAAAGCTGATCCCTGCTGTGGTGTGGGTGAGGGGCTAGCGGGATCACAGCCCAGCCAAGCAAAATAAAGGCTGCTTTATTGCTATTCAAAAATCATTTGATTGAGTTTGCACAAATAAGAGAGGGCTAGTAGTGTACCGTGTGTGTGTGTGTGTGTGTGTGTGTGTGTGTGTGTGTGTGTGTGTGTGTGTGTGTGTGTGTGTGTGTGTGTGTGTGTGTGTGTGTGTGTGTGTGCTGTACGCTTTCAAGTTTCCTTGAGGTACATTGTACAGAAGCAACTTTTTGATCATTTGGGCAATTTTTCATGAGATGGAGACTGCACTTACCGTTACAGAAACACTCCCACTCACTAGCAATTACCATACTTAACTTTATTTAAGTAGAGCTGACAGCAGTATAGGGTACAGTGTAACATAGAAGCAGAGTCACTTTCTGGCCTCTGTTCTGCTGTTAACCAGACCCTGGATCCTTACAGTTAACCTGTACAACTGCCAAGGTTCCAACTGGAACTTTACAACTTCACAGACAGAACTCACCCTGATTTGCTGACTGTGCTTTCACTTAACTGTCACTAAACTGGACATGTCTCCCACTGTGCTAGGCTAATGCTAGACTAAGCAATGCTAATGGTACGCAGCTCTTATTTTAGACTTACTGGGAAGAGCACTGGGGACACGCAGTGGATGCTAGCCCAGACACAGAGAGAGAGAGGAAACAGTGTGTAAGTGCTTAAGTGTATCTATTTAGCCTGGGTCATGAGGCTGTGACTGAGAAGGAGGGAGGGATGGAGAGAGGTGTAGAGCCAGTTATCGTCAGTGACTTCTCACAGCAGTGCGACACGTTTTACTCAGCCACTGAGTGGCACACATCCCCCAGTGACTTGCCAGGACTGTCCCAAAACAGAGTTCTCACAGGGGCATGAAGTCTGCGTTCCAAATGGCACCCTATTCTCTAGTGCACTACTTTTGACCAGGATCCAAGTAGTGTACTATATAGGGAATAGGATGCTATTTGCGATGCAGTCAAAGTGATGAAGTGACAGACCTAGATGGTCTGGAAGGTCCCCCGGGGCCAGAGGGCAGCGTGCTCCAGCTAGGAGCCCTGGTCAGGGGAAGGGAATGGGACAGCACACCCCATGTTTGGAACGGAGGAACATGTTGTTGTAGAATCATCATTGCTCCATCACAAACAATCTGTTTTTCCATATATCTGCACCCCCCCCCTCTCTCTCTCTCTCTGTGTGTGTGTCTCTCTCTCTCTCTCTCTCTCTCTCTCTCTGTGTCTCTATCTCTCTCTCTCTCTCTCTCTGTTTGTCTCTCTCTCTCTCTCTCTGTGTCTCTGTGTCTCTGTTTGTCTTTCTCTCTCTTTCTTTCTCTTTCCCTCTGTGCAGTCTCGTTCTCTCTCTCTGTCCCTCTCAATATACATTTTTCTCTGTCTCTCTCTCTCTCTCTAGCTGATATGATTCAAATGCTATGGACAGTCTCTTTGTTTCATTATCTTACCAGGGAACATGCCATGGTTAGGTTGGAGGCTTGTTCCTGGATAACAGTTTGAAACTTGGCTCCATTTAAAAGTCAAAATCTTCTGCATCATTGTTTGAAATACAGCCTGGCACAACTACATAATACTGCCCTTTCTCAATACATCTACTCTGTAGGTATGTTAGGCTAACCCAGTGCTATAGAACAGTCCTAGATGGTCATTTATAGGTAATGGTTTTAATGGTAATATAATTAGTTTATTAAAGAAATTAAAGTAATTGTTCTGATATGTTACAGGAGACTTTATGTGGCTCTGCTGGTCAGGTAAAATGTTTTATTCCTTATAAAACTTTAAACTTTTCCTAATCTTTTCCAGAGTTCCACCTGTGTTGCGTTGTGAGCTGCCTGTAACATGGCAGACATGCTCAATTACAATGTTATTCTAACTTATTGTGATTTTCCTTCATCTCTCCCTCTCTCTAGTAATAAAGATGGTTATAAATCAAGATGCTTTCCTCATGTCTGTAGGGGTATTGGTGTTGGCACACACACACACACACACACACACACACACACACACACACACACACACACACACACACACACACACACACACACACACACACACACCCCATCTCAGCTGGGTAGACACCACTCTTCAACACCAAACCTCTCTCCTCTTCCCACACCCCTCACTCTCAAAACCAACATGGTGAAAATTACATATTGGTTGAGGAGGACTCTAATAAATCGAAGCCTGTCCCCGAGATGTGGAAAAAGTCCCCCAGAGCAGGAAGGAAAGACTTTGGGAAATGGATCCCAGTCTGGGGAGTGGAGAGGGAAGCCACAATAGAAGAAGTCTTTGTTAAGATGGGGCGAGTTTGGCGGGTGAAGTGGAGAGTTGAGTCAGACCCCTAAAACCACTTGTGAGGGGCTGATTACCCATGCTGGCTGTGTGTTTAGACAGCTCTTTACAATCACATTAAGATAATATATTGCTATTGTGAGCCATATTCTCTCCAGGCACTTCAATAGGAATGAGGTGTTAGCCTCAGTGTTATGGTTAGCATTAGCTTTAGCTGTAACTGAGCAGAGCCTTTGGGGATGGGTTCTAGTAGTGGGAAGGCATAATGTTATAATAGTGATAGGTGTTTAAAAGAAAAGTTAATCATGGTCAGTCATGTCTTTGTTATGTGTTGGTAATATGTATTCCTGACATTACATTCAGAGATCAGTACCTATTACCAGTAAATATGACTACCGTTTCCTTCTACACCAAAACCGGCCCGCGACTGATATTTTTTTGTCCCCCAAAGCTTTTAGTAAAAGAAAAGACTGTAAAATGACCAGGAATTCAGAAAAATATGTCATTAGTTTAGGAAATCTGTTCCCAAGTATTCCCACAAATAAATTAAAAAGAGACGTGATTGTGTCTCAATGTAATCAATGTATGAGATGATTGTTATTTTCAAATACAGTCTCTTTTTGGGCTTAGTTGTGGTCAATTTGAAGTGTTTTTTTCCGGCTGTCCCGACCGTTCGCTCCGACAAAAAAATGTTTTGAATCTAAGCCACCGCAGTTTGTCCGCTGGTTGACCCCTGGTGGTGTTCCCTCTCTGGGGCCTGTTGGAAAGAATGAGTGGTGTAATACCATCAGCAGCCTGACAAACCCTAATTAAAACAGTCATCTCACACAAATATACCACCCATTACCACTGCACCAAGCACAAAACATTTGGTGCCTGCCGCTCCTCATTGCAAATTTAGGGCGGAAAAATCTGTGTTTACTGTGTGTGTCTTTTCATTTCCTACCAAACGTCCCCACAAAACAAATACTGGTTAGGGGTTGTGTTTGATGCTGTGGTGTTCATATTTATTTTGTCATTTATACGTTACGAAGATGTAGGGCAATGGGAGAAATGATAATGGCATCCAGATTGGCTCTTTTATTTAATTTGTGGCTCGGCATGCAGTCATCTCATTCTAGTCATCTCCTTCTAGATTATACACAGTGTAAACTGTGCTGTGTCTCTCTCTCTGGGTAATATTGTGGAACCGTGTCATGTCCTCATCAGCTGGATGTGCTTTGCTGTCCTCAACAGAGCTCACGGTGGTTGCATCCCCAATTATGTATTGTGCACTATTTTGAACAGGGCAACCCATAGGGGTCTGGTCAAAAGTAATGCACTATATAGGGAATAGGTTGCAATTTGTGACACACTCACAGTGCTCTGTTATACTCAACCTATAACACCTGTTGCATTATAGGTTCAGGAGTGTATCAGAAATATTTTACCTTTATTTAACTAGGCAAGTCAGTTAAGAACAAATTCTTATTTTCAATGATGGCCTAGGAACACTGGGTTAACTGCCTTGTTCAGGGGTAGAATGATAGATTTTTACCTTGTCAGCTCAGGGATTTGATCTTGCAACCTTTCGGTTACTAGTCCAACACTCTAACCACTAGGCTACCTGCTGCTACAACCAGAATTATGGTCGCAGTAGCTGTTGGTGGCAAGAAAGGGTTGTTTTTTCAATTTGATTAATATTACAATTTGTGGGTTTGTCGAGGCTTGGCCCCTTGGCCAATCAGAATGTGCTCCACGGCTAAATATGTGACTGTGTAATCTTATGTATTGCGTTGTCATCAACTCCAGTTAGAATGTTAGTCCTTACAGCCTAGTTCCTTAAAAAGCCTGCCCCATGTTTGCTAAATATGTTGAACATGTTTGCAGTCCACATTGCTCTAATTGCATTACTTCAATATGGAAATATATTGTTAAACATAGGCTATACTATATCCAGGCCTGGATATGAACATGCCAAATATTGTCAATAAGCAACATTAAGGACTAACATTCTAACTGGAGTTGATGACAAAGCAATACAGAAGATTACACAACCACATATTTAGACTCCGAGAATGTTCTGATTGGACTATAGCCTACAGTGTATCATTCTAATGAAATACTAATACAAATGAAACAACAACTTGTTTTAAATAGGCTATGTCTAAAAACAGTTACAGGCACCATCGATTCTTCCTGTGGGCTTACTGTATATAATACCGGCAAGGCAACTTAGACTGGACGATTTGACTTCCATCCAAACTTTTGTCAGGAGCTGGATAAACCTCCAATATAAAGAGAAAGGGGGAATGTCCACTCACCGTTACACTGCTCGCAAATGTCATGTTTTATAAACATCATGGAACCATCTTACAGATCATATTTGTATTTCTCCAGAAATAGCAGACACAATTCTATTGCATTCGAGCCATGTACAGAAAGTATTCATACCCTTTGACTTATTCCACATTTTGTTCTGTTACAGCCTGAATTCAAAATGGAATAAATACAGTACATGTTTGTTCTCACCCCATCTACACACAATACCACATAATGACAAAGTGAGAAAACAAAATTGGAAAATAACATCTAATTTACATAACTATTCACACCCCTTAGCCTATACATGTTGTTGTCACCTTCTGAAGTGATTACAGCTGGGAGTCTTTCTGGGAAAGTCTCTAAGAGCTTTGCACACCTGGATTGTACAATATTTGCACATTATATTTGCACTTTTAAAAATCCCTCCAAACCCACAGACTCAAGATCATGTGGTTCATCTACTTACCATGACGTAAAACATCAAAGTGGGCCATTTGTCTGCAAACGATGCAACGTCATTTGAATTTCCTAATCTTTTGCATATTGTCACAGGCAGCAAGATGAACTACCATGCAAAACTCTTTCTCTTTTCTGACCTCTTGGATTCCTCAATTGTCTGTTAACTAACGATCAAAATATACGCTAATGACTTAGCGAGGTCAGTAGCTAGACGCTTATCAGTTGAATAACCACAGTGATCTGATCTGCTGCAGTGGTGTCCTGTGTTGATTTATGACCTCATGTAGCAGTACACCTTTACACTTGCCTCTGTCTATCTGGACCTGTTACCTCTATAGGGCTGCTTCAAATACCCTTTCTCTGTTTGACACAGGCCTTTATCTGTAATTCACTTGGTATTCCCTCCATATATGTTCCTTTGTGCATGCTGGAACGGCTCATAGGCTTTGTAGCGTGAGGTAGCTTGATGTACAAATACACCCCCTGGACACCCCCCATGCTAGTCTATCGCAGGGCCTTACCCCCAATCCATCTCCTTATGCTGAGGGCCAAGCAGAGACGCATTGGGCACCGTGTTTACAGTCTCTGGTATGACTCAGCCGGGGATTGATCTCCCAACCTTCCAATCTCAGGGCGGACACTTTGTCTAACCACAAGGCCTGAGTTGGTCCCTACATATAGCCTACAGTAATTAATGGTTGGTCTGCCCAGTTGACTTCTGTGGTACTTGTTTGTGCCAGCTGATCTCTGGTCGGTTGAGTGATGAGATAAGGACACCTGGGAATCTCCTCCTCGTAAGTGAGGTAGTTAAGACTGGGAAAAAAACTGTAGTGGAGCAGATTTCATGAGGCTTTCACACATCTGTGGACTGAAAACATTGAAGTAAGATAAGCTCGCTCTACGTCGCTTCACTTGGCCCTCCCGGAACATCCCAATGTCAGGCGCCGTAATTTTGGGATATAGAGCTATTGGAGCAGAGGCCTTGAAAACCCACCCACTCACTCCCTCTTTCAGTTAGAGGATGATTATAGGGCAGCTCCCTATTTCAGTTAGAGAATGATTATAGGGCAGCTCCCTCTTTTTTAGAGGATGATTATAGGACAGCTCCCTCTTTCAGTTAGAGGATGATTATACGACAGCTCCCTCCTTCAGTTAGAGGATGATTATATGACAGCTCCCTCTTTTAGTTAGTGGATGATTACAGGACAGCTCCCTCTTTCAGTTAGAGGATGATTATACGACAGCTCCCTCTTTCATTTAGAGGATGATTATAGGACAGCTCCCTCTTTCAGTTAGAGGATGATTATAGGACAGCTCCCTCTTTCAGTTAGTGGATGATTATAGGACAGCTCCCTCTTTCAGTTAGAGGATGATTATAGGACAGCTCCCTCTTTCAGTTAGAGGATGATTACACAACAGCCCCCTTTTTCAGTTAGAGGACAATTATAAAACAGCTCCCTCTTTCCCCTTCTACTTCTCTCCTACTCTCTCTCTGTCTTCATCCCTCTCTTCCCCACATTTGAATCTGTAGGAGGAGTGGGAGTGAAGGTGTGCAGGATGAAGGGGTGTACTAATGATGTACTTTGTATGTACTACAACCCTACCACTTCCACTACTACATCTGCTACTGAAGGTCCTGTGGATGGATGGGCTCCAACCTCCACGGTAGTCAGTCCGTGGGGATGGACAGCACATTCTGGCCTTGGATCAGGTCCCCTACCCTGCTGTGCTGGACCTGTCAGTCTGCCACTACCCTGCCTGCTGTGACCCTGTCCTGTCAGCTGGTCTCTCCAGGGGGCACGGGCTGTGGGAAGGGGGGCTTGGGAAAGGAGAGGTGGAGAGACGGGGTATCTGTGAGTGTAAACATGAGAGCCCGGGTTTCAGTAGCAGAGATCTCACGCCACACTCCCTAATGTCTATCCACACTTTATTTCACATGCCCTAATGTCTATCCACACTTTATTTCACACTCCCTAATGTCTATACACACTTTATTTCACATGCCATAATGTCTATCCACACTTCATTTCACATGCCCTAATGTCTATCCACACTTTATTTCACATGCCCTAATGTCTATCCACACTTTATTTCACATGCCCTAATGTCTATCCACACTTAATTTCACATGCCCTAATGTCTATCCACACTTTATTTCACATGCCCTAATGTGTATCCACACTTAATTTCACATGCCCTAATGTCTATCCACACTTTATTTCACATGCCCTAATGTCTATCCACACTTTGTCACATGCTCTAATGTCTATCCACACTTTATTTCACACTCCCCAATGTCTATTCACACTTTATTTCACATGCCATAATGTCTATCCACACTTCATTTCACATGCCCTAATGTCTATCCACACTTTGTCACATGCTCTAATGTCTATCCACACTTTATTTCACACTCCCTAATGTCTATTCACACTTTATTTCACATGCCCTAATGTCTATCCACACTTTATTTTAAAGAGAAGGCATGGAAGGAAAGGACAAGACGAGAAGATATATGGATGTAAGGGAGGAGGGGTAGGGTAGGAGCCAGGGTTAGGGTTAGAGGTAGGGTAGGGTAGGAGCCAGAGTTAGGTTTGGAGCCAGAGTTAGGGTAGGGTAGGAGCCAGAGTTAGGGTAGGGTAGGAGCCAGAGTTAGGGTGGTGTAGGAGCGAGAGTTAGGGTAGAGTAGGAGCCAAAGTTAGGGTTAGGATTGGAGACAGTATTAGGGTAGGTAAAGAGCCAGAGTTACGGTTAGGATTGTAGACAGAGTTAGGGTTAGGGTTGGAGCCAGAGTTAGGGTTGGGGTTGGAGCCAGAGTTAGGGTTAGGATTGTAGACAGAGTTAGGGTTAGGGTTGGAGCCAGAGTTAGGGTTGGGGTTGGAGCCAGAGTTAGGGTTAATTTGGAGACAGAGTTAGGGTTAATTTGGAGACAGAGTTAGGGTAGGGTAGGATTCAGAGTTAGGGTTAGGGTTGGAGCCAGTGTTAAGGTTAGGGTTGGAGCCAGAGTTAGGGTTAGGATTGGAGCCAGAGTTAGGGTTAGGGTTGGAGCCAGAGTTAGGGTAGGGTTGGAGCCAGAGTTAGGGTTAGGATTGGAGCCAGAGTTAGGGTAGGGTAGGATTCAGAGTTACGGTTAGGGTTGGAGCAAGAGTTAGGGTTCATTTGGAGACAGAGTTAGGGTTAGGATTGGAGACAAGAGTTAGGGTTAGGGTTGGAGCCAGAGTTAGGGTTAGGATTGGAGACAGAGTTAGGGTAGGGTAGGAGCCAGAGTTAGGGTTAGGATTTGAGCCAGAGTTAGGGTGGAAGCCAGAGTTAGGGTTAGGGTTAGGGTAGGGTAGGAGCCAGAGTTAGGGTTAGGATTTGAGCCAGAGTTAGGGTAGGGTGGAAGCCAGAGTTAGGGTTAGGGTTGAAGCCAGAGTTAGGGTAGGGTGGGAGCCAGAGTTAGGGTTAGGGTTGGAGCCAGAGTTAAGGTTGGGGTTGGAGCCAGAGTTAGGGTTAATTTGGAGACAGAGTTAGGGTTAGGATTGGAGCCAGAGTTAGGGTAGGGTTGGAGCCAGAGTTAGGGTTAGGGTTGAAGCCAGAGTTAGGGTTAGGGTTGGAGCCAGAGTTAGGGTTAGGGTTGGAGCCAGAGTTAAGGTTGGGGTTGGAGCCAGAGTTAGGGTTAATTTGGAGACAGAGTTAGGGTTAGGATTGGAGCCAGAGTTAGGGTAGGGTTGGAGCCAGAGTTAGGGTTAGGATTGGAGCCAGAGTTAGGGTAGGGTAGGATTCAGAGTTAGGGTTAGGGTTGGAGCAAGAGTTAGGGTTAGGATTGGAGACAGAGTTAGGGTTAGGATTGGAGAAAAGAGTTAGGGTTAGGGTTGGAGCCAGAGTTAGGGTTAGGATTGGAGACAGAGTTAGGGTAGGGTAGGAGCCAGAGTTAGGGTTAGGATTTGAGCCAGAGTTAGGGTAGGGTGGAAGCCAGAGTTAGGGTTATGGTTGAAGCCAGAGTTAGGGTAGGGTGGGAGCCAGAGTTAGTGTTAGGGTTGAAGCCAGAGTTAGGGTAGGGTGGGAGCCAGAGTTAGTGTTAGGGTTGAAGCCAGAGTTAAGTTTAGAGCTGGAGCCAGAGTTAGGGTTAGGGTTGGAGCCAGAGTTAGGGTTAGGGTTGGAGCCAGAGTTAGGGTTGGGGTTGGAGCCAGAGTTAGGGTTAATTTGGAGACAGAGTTAGGGTTAGGATTGGAGCCAGAGTTAGGGTAGGGTTGGAGCCAGAGTTAGGGTTAGGATTGGAGCCAGAGTTAGGGTAGGGTAGGATTCAGAGTTAGGGTTAGGGTTGGAGCAAGAGTTAGGGTTAGGATTGGAGACAGAGTTAGGGTTAGGATTGGAGAAAAGAGTTAGGGTTAGGGTTAGAGCCAGAGTTAGGGTTAGGATTGGAGACAGAGTTAGGGTAGGGTAGGAGCCAGAGTTAGGGTTAGGATTTGAGCCAGAGTTAGGGTAGGGTGGAAGCCAGAGTTAGGGTTATGGTTGAAGCCAGAGTTAGGGTAGGGTGGGAGCCAGAGTTAGTGTTAGGGTTGAAGCCAGAGTTAGGGTAGGGTGGGAGCCAGAGTTAGTGTTAGGGTTGAAGCCAGAGTTAAGTTTAGGGCTGGAGCCAGAGTTAGGGTTAGGGTTGGAGCCAGAGTTAAGGCTAGGGTTGGAGACAGAGTTAGGGGTAGGGTTGGAGCCAGAGTTAGGTTCGGGTTAGGTGGACAAGAGGGATGACACAGGAGAAATGAGGGAATATAAACAGTATAGGGAGTGCGTATAGAGAGCCTACAGAATGATGTAACTGAGCCCCAGACAGTTTTCCAAGATGGCGCTGCAGTGGGACGTGTGTGTCTTTATCGTATCCAGTGTCTTATCCCATTTAAATAGCCAATCTTGTCATACATATCTTAATTCCACTTTCTATCTACAAACTTAATATACTTTCCTGCAACCGACCTCACCCAATGTGGTACGGATCTGCTATTTTTAATCCTTATAACTGGAACTTCCATCAGGAGCTAGCCAGCTAACTAGCTACTAGTCTTTGTTAGCCTAGGCTAGCGGTCCTCGCCTTTTTTCCCTGTCGTCAGCAGCCTTAGCTTGGACAACACCTGCCAGTCTGCACAGTGCAATATCAACCCAGAGTATATCGGACTGCTTCTCTCTACCATATCACTGGATTCTTGCCGCTCTGGATCATTACACCGGATCATTACTCCGGATCAGCTAGATCGCTGCAAACGAGTGGCTACTGTTATCTAACGCCTCTGTCTCGAAGCAAGCACCAGCTAGCCTTGAGCTAGCCTCGAGCTAGGCCCATATACCAGCTAATTCTAGGGCTACAATACCTCCTTTGCCAATTGGCCTGGACCCTTTATTGTTGACACGGAGCCCCACCGATCCATCACGACTGGACTGCTGACGTGATCACACGATGTGGTCTCAACAGGCTATTCTGTTGCGATGTCGGCGAGGAACCATCTACTAGCCCCGGCCCACTAGCTTTTCTGACCGCTGTGTCCCCTCCTCGCCTAGAGTAGTAGTGACTACCGAACAGCACCCTAACTCACCTATTGCTGCTCTTTTGAGCCTACTCGGCTACACAGCTGATGCCCCCTGGACTGTTTCAATAACACGGTACCTCATTTTGTTTACCTGTCGGCCCCAGCCTCGAATTCGGGTCCTGTATGTAGCTAACTGACCCACTCTGCCCATTCATCACCATTTACCCGTTGTTGTCTTAGCTCTCCTGATCAACACCTGTGATTGCTTTATGCCTCTCTTTAATGTCAATATGCCTTGTCTACTGCTATCTCATCGTCACTCAATGCCTAGGTTTACCTCCACTGTACTCACATCCTACCATACCCTTGTCTGTACATTATGCCTTGGATCTATTCTACCACACCCAGAAACCTGCTCCTTTTATTCTCTGTCCCCAATGCACTAGACGACCAGTTCTTATAGTCTGTAGCCGTACCCTTATTCTACTCCTCCTCTGTTCCTCTGGTGATGTAGAGGTTAAGCCAGGCCCTGTAGCCTCCAGTTCCACTCCTATTCCCTAAGTGCTATCTATCATTTGTTGACTTCTGTAACCCTAAAAGCCGGGTTTCATGCATGTTAACATCAGAAACCTCTTCCCTAAGTTTGTTTTATTCACTGCTTTAGCACACCCTGATATCCTAGCCATGTCTGAATCCTGGCTTAGGAAGGCCACCAAAAATTCTGAAATTTCCATCCCCAACTACAACATTTTCTGTCAAGATAGAACAGTCAAAGGGGGTGGAGTTGCAATCTACTGCAGAGATAGCCTGCAGAGTTCTGTCATGCTATCCAGGTCTGTGCCCAAACAGTTTGAGCTTCCACTTTAAAAAATCTGCCTTTCCAGAAATATGTCTCTCACTGTTGCAGCTTGTTATAGACCCCCCTCAGCCCCCAGCTGTGCCCTGGACACCATATGTGAATTAATTGCCCCCCATTTAGCTTCAGAGTTTGTACTGTTAGGTGACCTAAATTGGGATATGATTAACACCCCAGCAGTCCTACAATCGAAACTAGATGCCCTCAATCTCACACAAATGATCATGGAACCTACCAGGTACAACCCTAAATCCGTAAACATGGGCACCCTCATAGATATCATCCTGACCAACCTGCCCTCTAAATACACCTCTGCTGTCTTCAACCAGGATCTCAGTGATCACTGCCTCATTGCCTGCTTCCGTAATGGGTCTGTGGTCAAACAACCACCCCTCATCACTGTCAAACGTTCCCTAAAACACTTCAGCGAGCAGGCCTTTCTAATCAACCTGCCCGGGAATCCTGGAAGGATATTGACCTCATTCCGTCAGTAGAGGATGCCTGGTTATTCTTTAAAAGTGCTTTCTTCACCATCTTAAATAAGCATGCCACTTTCAATTGTTTTTTAGAACTAAGAACAGATATAGCCCTGGTTCACTCCAGACGTGACTGCCCTTGACCAGCACAAAAACATCCTGTGGTGTACTGCATTAATATCGAATAGCCCCTATGATATGCAATCTTTCTGGGAAGTTAGGAACCAATACACACAGGCAGTTAGGAAAGAAATGGCTAGCTTTTTCAAACAGAAATTTGTATCCTGTAGCACAAACTCCCAAAATTTGGGGAATAAGAGCACCTCCTGCCAGCTGCACTGAGGCTAGGAAACACTGTCACCACCGATAAATCTAGATAATCGAGAATTTCAATAAGCATTTTTCTACAGCTGGCCATGCTTTCCACCTGGCTACCCCTACCCCGGTCAACAGCTCTGCACCCCCCACAGCAACATGCCCAAGCCTCCCCATTTCTCATTCACCCAAATCCAGATAGCTGATGTTCTGAAAGAGCTGCAAAATCTGGACCACTACAAATCAGCTGGGCTAGACAATCTGGAACCTCTCTTTCTAAAATTATCCGCTGCAATTGTTGCAACCACTATTACTAGCTGTGTTCCACCTTTCTTTCCTATCATCTGAGATCCCTAAAGATTGGAAAGCTGCCGCAGTCATCCCCCTCTTCAAAGCGGGTGACACTCTAGACCCAAACTGTTACAGACCTATATCTATCCTACCCTGCCTTACTAAAGTCTTTGAAAGCCAAGTTAACAAACAGATCACCAATCTATATTTTCGGCGCCAACAGAGACGGCCGCCTCTCTTCGCATTCCTCGGAAACTATGCACTATTTTGTTTTTTTACTTGTTATTTCTTACATTGTTACCACAGGTAATCTTAGGTTTTATTACATACAGTCGGGAGGAACTATTGGATATAAGAGCAACGTCAACTCACCAACATTACGACCAGGAATACGACTTTCCCGAAGCGGATCCTTTGTTTTGCCCACCACCCAAGACAATGGATCGGATCCCAGCCGGCAAACCAAAACAAAAATGCTGTAAAAGGGGCAGACAAAGCGGCCTTCTGGTCAGGCTCCGGACACGGGCACATCGCGCACCGCTCCCGAGCATTCTACACGCCAATGTCCAGTCTCTTGACAACAAGGTAGATGAAATCTGAGCAAGGATAGCATTCCAGAGATACATAAGAGACTATAACGTTCTTTGCTTCACAGAAACATGGCTCACTCGAGACACGCTATCAGAGTCGGTACAGCTAGCTGGTTTCTTCACAAATCGTGACAACAGAAACAAGCATATTTCTGGTAAGAAGAAGAAGGGGCGGTATGCCTTATGATTAAAGAGACGTGGTGTGATCATAACAATATACAGGAACTCAAGTCCTTCTGTTCACCTGACTTAGAATTCCTCACAATCAAATGCCGACCGCATTATCTACCAAGAGAATTCTCTTCGATTATAATCACAGCCGCATATATTACCCCCCAAGCAGACATATCGATGGCCCTGAACGAACTTCATTTGACTCTATGTAAACTGGAAATCACATATCCCGAGGCTGCATTCATTGTAGCTGGGGATTTTAACAAGGCTAATTTGAAAACAAGACTCCCTAAATTCTATCAGCATATCGATTGTGCAACCAGGGCTGGTAAAACCCTGGATCATTGTTATTCTAACTTCCGCAACGCATATAAGGCCCTCCCCCGCCCTCCTTTCGTAAAAGCTGACCACGACTCCATTTGTTGCTCCCAGCCTATAGACAGAAACTAAAATGCGCAAAGGTCTGTTCAACGCTGGTCCGACCAATCTGATTCCATGCTTCAAGATTGCTTCGATGTCGTGGACTGGGATATGTTCCGCATTGCGTCAAACAACAACATTGATGAATACGCTGATTCGGTGAGTGAGTTTATTAGCAAGTGCATCGGTGATGTTGTACCCACAGTGTTAATTAAAACATTCCCCAACCAGAAACCGTGGATTGATGGCAGCATTCCCGCGATACTGAAAGCGCGAACCACTGATTTTACGCAGGGCAAGGTGACCGGAAACATGACCGAATACAAACAGTGTAGTTATTCCCTCCGCAAGGCAATCAAACAAGCTAAGCGTCAGTATGTAGACAAAGTAGAGTCGCAATTCAACGGCTCAGACACCAGAGGTATGTGGCAGGGTCTACAGTCACTCACAGATTACAAAAAGAAAACCAGCCCCGTCGCGGACCAGGATGTCTTGCTCCCAGACAGCCTAAACAACTTTGCTCCCTTTGAGGACAATACAGTGCCACTGACACGGCCCACTACCAAAACCTGAGGACTCTCCTTCACTGCAGCCGATGTGAGTAAAACATTTAAACGTGTTAACCCTCGCAGGGCTGCAGGCCCAGACGGCATCCCCAGCTGTGTCCTCAGAGCATGCGCAGACCAGCTGGCTGGTGTGTTTACGGACATATTCAATCAAACCTTATCCCAGTCTGCTGTTCCCACATGCTTCAAGAGGGCCACCATTGTTCCTGTTCCCAAGAAAGCTAAGGTAACTGAGCTAAACGACTACCATCCCGTAGCACTCACTTCCGCCATCATGATGTGCTTTGAGAGACTAGTCAAGGACCATATCACCTCCACCCTACCTCACACCCTAGACCCACTCCAATTTGCTTACCGCCCCAATAGGTCCACAGACGACGCAATCGCAACCACACTGCACACTGCCCTAACCCATCTTGGCAAGAGGAATACCTATGTGAGAATGCTGTTCATCGACTACAGCTCGGCATCGACTACAGCTCACCCCGCTGATCCTCAACACTGGTTCCCCACAAGGGTGCGTTCTGAGCCCTCTCCTGTACTCCCTGTTCACCCACGACTGCGTGGCCATGCACACCTCCAACTCAATCATCAAGTTTGCAGACGACACTACAGTGGTAGGCTTGATTACCAACAACGACAAGACGGTCTACAGGGAGGAGGTGAGGGCCCTCGGAGTGTGGTGTCAGGAAAATAACCTCACACTCAACGTCAACAAAACAAAGGAGTGGATCGTGGACTTCAGGAAACAGCAGAGGGAGCACCCCCCTACCCACTTCGACGGGACAGTAGTGGAGAGGGTAGTAAGTTTTAAGTTCCTCGGCGTACACATCACGGACAAACTGAATTGGTCCACCCACACATACAGCATAGTGAAGAAGGCGCAGCAGCGCCTCTTCAACCTCAGGAGGCTGAAGAAATTTGGCTTGTCACCAAAAGCACCCACAAACTTTGACAGATGCACAATTGAGAGCCTCCTGTCGGGCTGTATCACCGCCTGATACGGCAACTGCTGCGCCCACAAACGTAAGGCTCTCCAGAGGGTAGTGAGGTCTGCACAACGCATCAACAGGTGCTAACTACCTGCCCTCCAGGACACCCACACCACCCGATGTCACAGGAAGGTCATAAAGATCATCATTGACAACAACCACCCGAGCCATTGCCTGTTCAACCCGCTATCATCCAGAAGGCGAGGTCAGTACAGGTGCATCAAAGCAGGGACCGAGAGATTGAAAAACAGCTTCTATCTCAAGGCCATCGGACTGTTAAACAGCCACCACTAACATTGAGTGGCTGCTGCCAACATACTGACTCAACTCCAGCCACTTTAATAATGTAAAAATTGATGTAAAAAATGTATCACTAGCCACTTTAAACAATGCCACTTAATATCATGTTTACGAACCCTACATTACTCATCTCATGTATATACTGTCCTCTATACCATCTACTGCATCTTGCCATCTTGATGTAATACATGTATCACTAGCCACTTTAAACAATGCCACTTTTATATGTTTACATACCCTACATTACTCATCTCATATGTATATACTGTACTCGATACCATCTACTGCCTCTTGCCTATGCTGTTCTGTACCATTACTCATTCATACATTTTATGTACATATTCTTTCATTCCTTTACACTTTGTGTATAAGGTAGTTGTTGTGGAATTGTTAGGTTAGATTACTCGTTGGTTATTACTGCATTGTCGGAACTAGAAGCACAAGCATTTCGCTACACTCGCATTAACATCTGCTAACCATGTGTATGTGACAATTTGATTTGATTTGATTCATTTTGAATCCCACCATACCTTCTCCGCCACGCTCAAGGTCCTAAACGATATCATAACCACCATCGATAAAAGACAATACTGTGCAGCCATATTTATCAACCTGGCCAAGGCTTTCGACTGTCAATCACCGTATTCTTATCGGCAGACTCAACAGCCTTGGTCTCTCAAATGACTGCCTCGCCTGGTTCACCAACTACTTCTCAGATAGAGTTCAGTGTGTCAAATCGGAGGGCCTGTTGTCCGGACCTCTGGCAGTCTCTATGGGGGTGCCACAGGGTTCAATTCTCAGGCTGACTATTTTCTCTGTATTCATCAATGATGTTGCTTTTGCTGCTGATTATTCTCTGATCCACCTCTACGCAGTCGACACCGTTCTGTATACTTCTGGCCCTTCTTTGGACACTGTGCTAACAAACCTCCAGATGAGCTTCAATACCATACAACACTCCTTCCGTGGCATCCAACTCCTCTTAAATGCAAGTAAAACTAAATGCATGCTCTTCAACCAATCGCTGCCCACACCCGCCCGTCCGACTGCCATCCCTACTCTGGACGGTTCTGACTTAAATATGGGACTACAAATACCTAGGTGTCTGGTTAGACTGTAAACTCTCCTTCCAGACTCACATTAAGCATCTCCAATCCAAAATTAAATCTAGAATCGGCTTCCTATTTCGCAACAAAGCATCCTTCACTCATGCTGCCAAACATACCCTCGTAAAACTGACCATCCGACCGATCCTTGACTTCAGCGAAGTAATTTATAAAATAGCCTCCAACACTCTACTTAGCAAATTGGATGCAGTCTATCACAGTGCCATCCGTTTTGTCACAAAAACCCCATATACTACCCACCACTGTGGCCTGTATGCTCTCTCTGGCTGGCCCTCGCTTCATTTTCGTCGCCAAACCCACTGGCTCCAGGTCATCTACAAGTCTTTGCTAGGTAAAGCCTCGCCTTATCTCAGCTCACTGGTCACCATAGCAGCACCCATCCGTAGCACGCGCTCCAGCAGGTATATTTCACTGGTCACCCCCAAAGCCAACTCCTATTTTGGCCGCCTTTCCTTCCAGTTCTCTGCTGCACAGTGACTGGAACGAATTGCAAAAATCACTGAAGCTGGAGACTCTTATCTCCCTCACCAACTTTAAGCATCAGCTGTCAGAGCAGCTTACCGATCATTGCACCTGTACATAGCCCATCTGTAAACAGTCCACCCAACTACCTCATCCCCATTTTTGTTATTATTATTTTTTGCTCCTTTGCACCACAGTATCTCTACTTGCATTCATCTTCTGCACATCTATCACTCCAGTGTTCAGTTGGTATATTGTAATTACTTCCCTTCTATGGCTTATTTATTGCCTTACCTCCCTAATCTTACTACATTTGTACAAACTGTATGTAGACTTTTCTATTGTGTTATTGACTGTACATTTGTTTATCCCATGTGTAACTCTCTGTTGTCTGTGTCGCATTGCTTTGCTCTATCTTGGCCAGGTCGCAGTTGTAAATGAGAACTTGTTCTCAACTGGCCTACCTGGTTAAATAAAGGTGAAATTAAAAATTAAAAATTAAAGAGGGGGTTGTTGGCCTAAAGAGTATTATGTCTAGTCAGTTACACAACTGAATGCATTCAACCTAAACGTGTCTTCTGCCTGCCTTAATCAAAGTCATTAGCTATCTGCTGTCCGTCACTAACGGACCTCCTCCTGCCGTGTCCTGCAGAGCTGCAGATGGATCCTGGGGGCAGCAGGAGGCCCCTGTGCCGTGTGGCTTCCTCCTTCCACCTCCTCACATCTCCTCCTCCACATTAACAATAATGTTATTCTCTCTTAACCCACTCTACCCCTATTCCTTTACACTGTATGTCTGGCATTCTGTAGCGGGCCGGGACTGGGGGGGGGGGGGGTAAGAGATGGCCAGCTGTGTGCCAGCTGTGTGCCAGTGGAGCGCTGAGTGGCGTGGACAAAGGATCTTTATCTCCCTCACACACAACCTCTCTCACACCGCACCGTAGCCAGGACCAGACCGGGGACCAGGCCCTGCTAAATCAGACAGGCAGCCAGACAGACAGACAAACTGACAAGCAGAGGCAGAGGCAGAGGCAGAGGCAGAGGCCAGGGGAGAATCCCCTGTCAGACTCGTCAGCCTGGGGGAAATAGATGACAGTTACAACCGCCCTCGGCCAATTAACTGTCATCTCAGCTGTTGCTTTAACTCGCTGACCTTACCTCTTCTCTGTTGTTTGTCTTATCATTTCCGGATAGAGGACCTCATCTGTGTATGTAAAGGAGAGCCATGACCTTCAAACTAGAGTACAAAGGTCACAGGTCAGAGTTTGTATATTTCGTTAGCCTGCATAGCTACATTTACAGCGAATCTTCATTGGTAAATTGAAGAGAAGAAGAAAATATGTCTCAGGGGATTTCTGAGAACTATCTGTTATTACTGGCAATTACTCTCCAATCTCCTGCTTTATCTACCTGTGAAATGACATTAGACATGCCTTTTCCCATGGTCAATCTCAGAGGAAAACTAAGCTACGCTATGAAGATTGTGATGGTCCCATAGGACCTGAGGGTCCAAACTCCTAACCCCTCCTCTTCATCAACTAACCAAGCGTTTCCTTTCCATGGCTCCTGCATGGGAGCAGAGCTAATTTCTTTGAGAAATACTCAAGCTTTTGTCTTTGAGGAAGCATGGGGTATTAGAGAAGGAAATTGAATGTCCTCCATGTGTCTCTCCTTCCCTGTACTGTGTGAGTGTGATGTGGGCTGAGCTGGGCTGTCTGTGAATGGGGGATACTGGGGATACAGTTCCAGTGAGTGGTGCTGTGGTCTTAGCATGACAACAGACAGGGCGGCACGTACTCACTGCCCCCTCAGAGGGAGGACAAAGTGACACAGCGCCAACCCCTCACCGTTTCTGAGAGCGCCACTTCATTGTGCCCCCTTCTCTCTGCGAGACAAAGCCCAGAGAGGAGGCTCTCAGCTGGGGATGGAGGGGGAACATTCATGGGGTGCTGCCCGGCTCGCCCATGCGCTTCTTCTGCCACTTCCGAAAATAACCCCCACCTCCATCTTCCAGTCTGTCTGGTTGCATCCCCAAATTAAACCCTATTCCCTATATAGTGGTCAAAAGTAGTGAACTATATTGGGAATAGGGTGTCATTTGGGACTCAGTCTCTGACTGGCAGCGTGAGGGGTGTTATGATACAACCTTGGCTCCAGCAGTGCACAACAACCCATTTCAGCACAAACTAGCATGATGAATAAAGTTTGGTTTGGTTGGATAATCAGTACTGATAACTCCCTTCAAACGTAGAACATTCCTAAATATGTCCATTGTACACAAAGCACCTCTCGTACTGTTGAATAGTTCTGTCATACACCCTTTCATTCTCAAATACACACACACACACATGCACGAAAAAACAGACGCATAAATTGTACACACAAAACACAAACAAAACACACACACAATTGGTGTCACTGCTCTCTCACCCTCTGTCATTTGCATGGAAATGCCATTATCAGAGTGAGGTGTCACATGGAGTGGGCCACAATGTGCCTGACAACAAGTTTATCTAAGCACAAAGAGAGAAGTTGGGAAGAATGGAGTGCTTTTTGCCTCCTGTCCTCTCCTCTTCTCCACTACTCTCTCGTCCTCTCCTCTCCGAGCGGACCAGAGCAGGGTTCAATTACTATTTTAAACCATTTGAAATACGGTGCTTGATTGATCTTTCCTGCTGCAAAGGAACCAATAGAAAAGTCCCAAATAGTTTTTGAACTAGAGTGAAGACTGGCCATGGGTGCCTAAACAGACAGTCAGACATGGAAGACCTTGATTCTGTCTGTTAGACTTCAATACTCACCGTATTGAAGGGTTGGAGATCAATAACCTGAGTTTACATCTCCAACACTTGTAGGCATCATCATTATACAGCTAAGGCCTCACACCTGCAGTATCGACCTACTGCCTGCCCACGTTTACAACAAGCAAGCAGTACACACACACACACACACACACACACACACACACACACACACACACACACACACACACACACACACTGTTTGCTGTATGTCTGGTCTGGTCTGGCTAGGCTAGGCTAGGCTAGGCTAGGTTAGGCTAGGCGGTGATGTCATCCCCTGGATGTTGCTGTCTAGACTGCCTCAGTAAAACAAACATAACCTGTCTTGATCAGAGCTGGAATGTGGTGGCTGTGAATGCCCCTATCAGTAGTATCACTGTTTGAATAAATCACCAACATCACAGTCGTGTATTGCAACATTTAGCTATGTTGATAAGTGGTGGTGTATGTGTGTGTCCCCTGGCTGGCCTAGCTTGCCCTGTACCGTAGTACTGCTCTCTTGTTTCAGTCACACTGATAAGCAGTGGAGCTTTGACTGGGTGGCTATTGGCTGACTAGCTTCCTGGTAGGGAGTTAAGACCTGTACCCAACCAACGCCTTGCCACGCCCACACTGTACTATACTGGCAGACTGATCATCAGCTTCTTGTCTGTCTGTAGAGTGAGCCTAAATACTCTCCGTCTGTGGTGATCTCTTTCTCTCTGATTGGCGCACGCACACACACACACACACACACACACACACACACACACACACACTACACAAACAATCTGCGCTGTGTCATAACACTGATAACCAGTTCTGCCACCGAGGTGCAGAGCAATAAAACCATCATTTCAGTTATGATATATTGGCGATCAAGAACGTTTTATGAATCCAATATTGAGTCATTCTAATTTGGCTGTTAACTGCATGTGGAGCAGTACACAACATTAATCCTGTCTTCCAAATTGCCAAGAGAGACTGTTTGCAAAAGATACAAAAAACAATTGACTTTTTAATGCTTTCATATTGTGCAGCGTGAGAGACACAAAAGACAAAATAGAAACCCATTGTGTTCCTGCTCTGTGTGCAAAGTGGAAAAATTCCAAACTCCACTGTGCCATGCTGATAGCCATGTGATGGATATGGCTTGATGGAGATACTGGGAATGAATGAATATAATGCAATGTATACAGGGATATGGATCAAAGAAAAGAGAGGAAGGAGAGGAGGGTTGCATCCCAAATGGCACCATATTCCCTATGTAGTGTACTACTTTCTTGGGTCAAAAGTGCACTATATAGGGAATGGGGTGCCATTTGGAGCGCAACCGAGAAAGAGAAGGAGAGAAACCGAGACTGAGAAGGAGAGAAACCGAGAAGGAGAAGGAGAGAAACCGAGAAGGAGGAGAGAAACAGAGAAAGAGAGATACCGAGAAGGAGAGAAACTGAGAAGGAGAAGGAGAGAAACCGAGAAGGAGAAGGAGAGAAACTGAGAAGGAGAAGGAGAGAAACCGAGAAGGAGGAGAGAAACAGAGAAAGAGAGATACCGAGAAGGAGAGAAACTGAGAAGGATCACGAGAGAAACCGAGAAGGAGAAGGAGAGAAACCGAGAAGGAGAAGGAGAGAAACCAGAGTAGTGATAGTAGTGGGTAGATTCCCTATTACATTACTATTATTAAAAAGGAGCTCAGTCTCTTAATAAAGTCTATTAATCAAGCTGAGGGACTGGGTTCATCTGTTCACCCTCTCCAGAGGGTCTCTAATCAATCACACACAGTCTGTAATGTATTCATGGCAAGATGTAAGAAAGGACTTGTTTGACAGTGTTCCAAGGAGGAAGAATTTATTAAGTTCCCTTTACCAGCCACAATCCAGCCAATCATGTGCTAGAGTCTCAAGGAGTTTTCCTCTTGTCCTTCTACATCTAGGAGACTAGACAGTATGTGCATCCCAAATGGCACCCTATTCCCTAGAAAGTGCACTACTTTTGACCAGAGCTCTATGGGTCAAAAGTAGTATAGGGCCCTGGTCAAAACTAGTGCACTACATAGGGATAGGATGTGACATGGAACTCAACCAGTGTCAGTGCCTGCATGTGATTGTGAATAAAGGGGCCTGTATGCAATGTATGAAGTCTGTACAAATATTGGAAACGTCCAAAATATGTCCTCTCATTAACAGTGATGAGTGAAAGGGCCAGTATTGGCATGTGTTAGATGTGTTGGGGGTGTAAAGGTGCTGTCGTACAAGGCCTCTGCTGTGTGCGGAGAGCCTCTCCCTTCGCCCTGCTAGAGACCTCACTCCCGTGTGATCATCTCAAAAGCAGAAGAAAATGTGTCTTATTAGTTCGCACCGTGCGGCTAAATTCTGTGCTACACCGCTGACTAATGTACAAAGCTGAGAAAGAGTAGAGTGGCTGGTTGCTGTGCCTCTGTTAGTGACGTGTGAGGAGAGGGCGTGGGGTGGAGAGTGGAGATCTCTCTCTCTCTCTCTCTCTCTCCCTCCCTCCCTCCCTCCCTCCCTCCCGCTGGTAAAACCATGCAGCTCTTCCACAAGGCAATGAGGCCGGCGAGCGAGAGACATTTTATACACCAGCTCTCGGCTCGTCTTCAATAGTCAACAAACTCTTTCAATATACTACCCCCATAAACAAGTTTAAAAAAAAAACACTTTCATAAATACTATCATATATCTACATTTCGTTCTTTATTCCAGTCTTTAGTTGAATCTTTACCAACAGATGCAACTCCATTGAGTGACAAAAGGGAGAAAGTCAGAACATATGCATGGTAGTGCAGAAGCATGTTTAATAGAGGGGTGGGATAAAAAGGCCCGAGCCCTTTGCTTTGTCAGGGGGAAGAACATAAAGAGAGCAGTGCTCTGCTTTAAAGCTGCATTTCCATAATTGCCCTGTAACTTGGGCGAGGCTGAGGGATGAGTCTAACGGGGGCTGAGAAAAGCACAATCTTACAGATGGGTGAACGGCAAAAGCCTAGACGCCTCTCCCTCTGTCCGCCTGTCTCCCATTCCCCACTTGTTGCCTTTCGGATTCAGTGAAAGAATTCCTCTTTCTAACCCCCATCAACAATAGGCATGAAATCGGTGCCCTCCCTCTCTCCTGCTCCGGCCCAGGAGAATTTCACTCCTTCCCGGCCTTTTGTCCTCTATAGTAGGCCTGGGGAAAACAGAACAACCCTCTTTACTCTCTGTCTCTCTCACTGGCCATTCCTTAACCTGTTTGTGCACCACTTCCACAGTTAATAATAAATATGGGCTATAAAACATACATTGGGGCACATGAGTTGCAGGTCCAAATCTTTGACATACTACAGAGAGAGCTTTTCTGTATAGCTCTTTTCAAATCCAATGTGTAAAGTAAACTCAATAACATGTTGGACTGGTGTGGAAAGGCCTGTAACCCTGTGTACCAGAGATATATCGTTGTGGTGGGATATGTGTTCTCTCTGAGATGATCTCTTCTCCTCCTGTGGTCACAGACTAACACCCAGGATGGGTGGGTTTTAACGGGCAACCCTCTGGGCCTGCCGTGCCTAGTGTGTGTGTGTGTGTGTGTGTGTGTGTGTGTGTGTGCGTATGCATGTGTGTGTGTGTGTGTGTGTGCGTGTGCGTGTGCGTATGCGTGCGTGCGTGCGTGCGTGCGTGCGTGTGTGTGTGTGTTGTAGGGGACAGGGAATATCAGCAGTGCCTCATAAAGGGATTAGCTCACAGGACAAAGAAAGTGGTCCTCTTCAAAGCTGGACTGGGGCCACAAAGGAGATGACATTTGTCCGTCTCTGTGTCAGGAGGGGGTGTGGCGTGAGCGGACAGGGGACAGAGGGGGATGAGGGTCGCAATGACAGAAGGGGAGGATGAGGTGAAAACACGAGGCTGACCCTCTTTATTTGGGCATGCCTTCTCTTTCACAGGGCACCTCTGGCCCCTTCTTCTGTTTATTTACTCCTCTGTTCTCGTTCTCTCCATTCACATGGGTCCTCCATCTCTCTCTGATGGCTCCATTGGCTGCCTGACCTGGCCAGGCCCCTTCACCGGCCCCACTACTACACCGTCCAACCTGGCACTACCGCGTCCGATCCATCCGTCCTGTCTGCCCACCCTCCTCTCTGGATCAATGCACAGCTCAAAATTACAGATTAGACTTCCTTTTCATGATTCTATCTTCTATCTTGGATTTTCCCCCCTCAAATTCAGTTTTTAACAATGCATTCCTTTTTTTGCAGGGCGTAGCTATGTACCTCTGTCTTTATTCATTGATGCTGGATGTGAGCAGCACTCAGGACAACAAAGGACATGTGATTAGTGATGGACTGAAATGCCATTTATTTGCAGCGTGTCAATAGGAACTGGGTTTCCCACAGCCTTGGTGCATGAGACTCACCTCAGATCACTCTCACTTTATAATGTAAAATAGAACTGCCCAACAAGCACAATAATGAACTTGTCTATAAAAACGAAAATGTGTGTGTATTTATGTTTATTCTCACATTTCATATTCCTCATGAATATGATATCTACACTACTACATTTATATTAAGGACACTGCTTTTTGTAAAAATGATGTTGTTTTGACCATATAGCTGTTCTTTGTCTTGTTATTTTCTGGGTATAAATGCGCACAAGCAAGGTGTCCATCCGTAAATGTGTGTTGCCTTTCCTTTTTTATCCGTTGTGCTATTAAACCATACTCTCTGGCGAATCAATCAGTCAGAGTATTTAACATCGCTGGGAGCGAGGAAATAAAAAGAGGAGTCAGTGTTGATTATTGCTCAATAGGCACGAGGACATCCACTTAACGCGGGGAAATGAGTGACACACCGTGCCCCGCTGGAAGTGGCCCCTGCATGCGCTGTGCTGTGTAGCTCTGAGCGAAATGTTAGCTAATGCATTCCATTTTCTCTGTTCAACCCGTAGCAGGTTTGACACGTATGGCGACATAGACACAGGCATGATTCGTTTGTTTGTACTGAGGAATTGTAATCCCTAATTTCATGCACGAATCAGAAGAGGTCCTCTGCACTCTGAACAACGATCGCTGTCCCTTCAGTAGCATTCCGATTTAATTCTCATGATCAAGAGAGATTGTTCCAGAAGCTCCCTTGTCAACTAACATCCCCCAGAACACGGAGGAAATCATCATCAATATTTATGATCGTAATGAACGTGCGCACACATGTGTATGTGTGAGTAGGAGGGGAGATAGTTGTGGGGGTTCTTTATAGTTTATTATTCCACTGCAAGTACTATCACTGACAGGAAAAAGTATTTGTAATGCCTGTTTTTGATGAAAAATTATGTAATATCATGTCAATCTATTCTGTCAATTTGACTACGTTTTAATACTTGTGCCTGATTCTGAGATTAAGTGTGATACTGTATATGTTGGTTACATTTACATGTATCAAATATGATGTACTTTTATACTGTGGGTTTAAGTTTCATTGTAGGCTAGAGTTAATTTGAACAACCGAGACATCTTTGGGCATGTTCATTGGTATGGGAAGCGCGTTCTCTCTCGTGACCTGTGCTATGTGTTTTTAGTGGGTCATCGGTGATAGGCGAATGCGCCGTGTGACAGAATTACTTCCTGCGCCGCGCTGTGCAGCCAGAGCTCGTGGTGCCGGTGCGTTTCGGAGTGAAAGAGGGCACAAACCAGAAAAATTATTACATCAATCAGTGTCACAACTAGCCGCTGTGACTTATAAATATGCATAGTGCGCGCGCAGTTAGATAGAGGGCTCTCAGGAAGATAATTGATTGGACAGGAAGGCAGCATGGTGAGAGGAGCGCGAGTAGGCCAGCCTACTTAGTAGAATACCAAGCCCCGGTCCAAAGTTTTCTCCCCAGGCTGGGTCTCTAAGCACAGCCTCGAATGTCGGTTGGAAATGTTGGGCTTTCCTATCTGTTGTGTTGCGCTGCTATGTAACCATCCCAGAGCGAGCCCTGAAAACAAAGCGGTCCTGCTCTCCATTGGCCAATCAACCCAAAACGCGCTCAATTGGTGGAATGTGTGACAGAATGCGCCATTTGTATGATTAAAAAAAAACTTCAACAAAGAGGGAAAAAGGAAATCTGGGGCTCCCCATACAATTTGAAGCCATATTGTCTGTATTCTTCTATTTTCTAGGTAAAACAATGTAGGTTTTTGAAGAAGACTATTTAATTGGCTAATTCAAACACATTCATAAATATACAAAAGTGTCTTATTTTCACGTATTTCGTTTCTATTTCGAAATCTGCGCTTAATTTCACTGCACAGTTGACTGTAAACATGTCGCAAATTCGATAGGATGTAATGTTTTTTCTTGATTCTTTTGTTGCAGTAGGCTTAAATTGGGGAATGGTCATAGGCCTAGAACACCTTTCAACCATTTTGAAGAGGCGGTTGAAATGTACAATTTAAACGTTTAATACTTTTTTGTGAAGTGAAATAAACTGAGGGAAAAAAAACTAAATTAAAGGATACTGAAACAACGAATTGTGTGAATATGCACCCCATTTATTTTATTTTTGTTTATGTGGCCTGTTTATTAACAATGGTGTTTATGCAGCAGGAACATTTCCCAAGTTAATATGTACAAATAAAGGTCATATAAAAAACATTGATCAATTAATTGTTAAGAATGCAATTATCATATCCCTAAACCTTTTTAGGTCAATTGAGTGTAACGCTGGAGAAGGTTGTATTTTAATGCATGCCAAATCATGACAAACGCTTTTACGATGGACCTATGTGAAAATAATTGTTCAATGGCTTGATTATATATTAATAATTACAATAGAAAGTTGTGATTTAGGTTAAAATATCCCTATCCCTGTCTTTTCCAGACCGCAGAATCGACGATGGTGACTAGTTTTGACTGTAGAGGGAGCTCCAACTCCAACTTTACATAAACTTTGTCTCACAACGCTTCTGACATGCAAATTATCTTAGATGTTGAAACAAACCTAAATAAATGATATCACAATGTATTGGTGGCATATGGTTAGCAGTGCAGCCCACAGCGGCTGACCAAATTGAAGATGCATAAAAAAAACATGTAGTAGGCCTAACACAAATATTACACGCGAACTGAGATTGCATCGTACATACACCACAACCCATTTACGCATAGCCAGCCTATACGATGTTTAACCTCTCAGTCCAAAATAGTTCCATCCAAATGGTCAGTAGGCCTACATAAATTCTCTTCATATGCCATACAATTTTCATACGAAAATTAATGAAATAATTATTCATTTTAATTCGTCTGTTACGCCTCAATAAGGATAATCCCAGAACAGTAATATCCAAATGTACGATGCAATAATCAGCTAATTACTCTTACGTCCCTCATATGAAAAGGCCTCAAATCCTGCTAGAATATTTACTTATCACAACCAAGTATGATGAAGCCTATTCGCCGTAGGCTACGCAGACAGATACACACACATGCAAAAAGCAAAGCACTGCAATTGTGCACCACTTCAAAATCTAATTCGTAACATCTAACGCCCACAACAACTAATTCTCCTTTCACAAAACAATCATCAGACAAACATCGTCCCAAAAATCACAAGCGATTTGAATAAAGTTGCAGCAGTTCATTTATTAGCCAAAATATAGACTTTCTTGTACAATTTGGTTCACAAGTATGTACATTTTCTTAACTTTATATACAAAACATTTTGAACATCAAATCCTCACAGAACTTACAAAAAGAAAAAGAAAACTCACAGACTACTGGTTCATACATTATAACATTAGCAGGTTTACACAGGACATGCTTACAAGGTAAGTACACACAGATGTATTATTCTTATTTTACATTCCTTACAACAGATTCAAATAAAACCATAAAAATAAAGAGAAAAAGTCAAAGTCTAGGAGGAGGCGAGAGCTGACAGGACCATGGCTGCTTCGAGTTGATTCTGAGGCCTGCAACACACGGGTCAAGAAAATAAATACACTCAGAAAAGGGAAAATAATAATAACCCACAACTGCAAGGTAATGAATTGCTTGAAAAGTAAAGTGATATGAAGTGAAGATTGCTTTTGGAAAATGAGAGCCGGTTATAAAACCAATGTGGTAAATTTGAGCTGGGGGTTTTGCATGACAAATATGCAAATATATTTTGAGGCCTCAACGAAATTAGACAAGCACGGAGGAATCCATCTATTCGATGTCCTACAAATACAACACAAGGGCTGCAGTTTGAGTAAATGTGGTAGTCAACGATAAAATAGGATGTGCATCAAAAATAATATAGCCAAATAACATAAAGATGACAGTCTCTTACCGTCTATGAACTGGGTGAAAGGCTGTTTTTAACAACTTTTTCTCTGCTTCCAAGGCACTAGATCTCTCTGAAATAATAATGGCAATAAAATACATTTAAAAAATGCATTCATTTCCCCGTCTTTAACTAGAGCACAGCACTGTCGCAGTGAATTTAGTCTATACTTTATTTTACTGCCTGGGGATCTTCACGTCAGTCACGGGTTAAATACAAGCACGTACAATACTGAAGTAGGTAAGTGACAAAGAAATATGGGGCCAACTGCTGAATTTAAAAACCATTTTCGGACATGAATAATAATCCATTCTCACAATAAACCAGCTGATAATAACATTAAAAACCAATGCCTTTTATTCCGACCACCTCTGTCTGTATTCCCCCAGTTCAAAGCTTCAAAGCCACCTTATTCTGTCACATAAACGACAGCATGGAAACACACTTTTTATGATCATCTTTACGGCCTCAAAATGTCTGTCCAAGACAGGCCTATTTAAGTAGGCTAATGCGTTAAAGAGGGATAAGTAAAGTCTGAAATAGAGTAATAATGAACCGTTTGTTATACAGTCAGGCTCGCCAGCCTCAGTGTTGGTGACATGTACCTGTGACGGCTGTGTCTGAGCTATGACTCTTGTCCTGCGTGTGTTGCTGCCTGCTGTAGAGGGCGAGCCCGTTAGCCGAAGCCTGGTTCGCCAGTCCAAGGTAATGGTTAGAGTTCAGTAATGCGAGCTGGTGGGCAGAAAAAGCTCGGTTTGTCCAGTTCTGGATTTTCCCAACAGGACAAGAGATGAGTCTGTGATGAGGGCTGATTATGGTCTGGGCAGCGGGCCCAACTGTGTTGCTGCAATTCATTTGTGGAGATTTGCGGGGATTGTCAGGGGTTGTTGCTGTCTCCGCCAAAGACCAAATCTTTGGCTTTTGGGCCGGGGCTGCGTTATTTTCTGATGGGGGCGAGTTGATGGACACCGGATTCAGTTTAAGTTGTTCGACATTCGGTTGTGAAGCTTTCATTTCAAAAGAGTTATGGTGGTGGTGGAAGTGCTCGCCCCGGTCCACGTGAATGTCTTTGCCCTCCTTCACTACAGCCTTCAGAAATCTCTGATCGGGGCCTTGTAAATCCTCATAGCCATCTGAAATCTCAGAGTCGCTTCTACCATCTAATTTTAAATCAGCGTGTAGGTCATCCTGATCATCCAAGTCGTCCTTATTCTCGATATTTTCCGTGTCGATATTTTCTAAATCAATCTCTTCCTCATCCTCCCTCTTGTCCCCTTCCTCTCCCTCCTCGTGATCACTGTTGTAAACATTTCCCTCTTCGTCTGTGCGGCTCCGGGGAGTCCAGGTCATCTTGTTCTCCTTCTTTAGCCTCCTCCTGGCATTGGCGAACCAGGTGGAAACTTGGGTGAGGGTCATTTTGGTGATGATGGCCAGCATGATCTTCTCCCCCTTGGTGGGGTAGGGGTTCTTACGATGCTCGCTTAGCCAGGCCTTCAGTGTACTCGTGCTCTCCCTGGTCGCATTTTTGGGTCTGGACGGGTCACCAAACTGATACTGGCCATATGGGTAAAACGCTGGGTGATGGTGGGCAAATCCTGGGTGTCCTTGTACGCCTGGACTGTCTTTCAACTCATACTGAGCACCCTAAAAGACAAAGAGCAGAGACCCAATGGGATGTGTGAGATATTATGATAGATTAATAAAGTTTGCTAAATTAAGTTCTGCTTTATGTTAAGTAAGACCAAATCATATAGGCTAATATATGCAATATATATGCAATATAAAGCCACTATCACCACATTTATCTTTCTTTACATAGGACCTGTGATTTCTGCGTTTACGACTAACAAAAGCATTACCATATGCAAAAGTTACACATTTTTATTTGTTACGCACCATTTCCGTTCGCGAGAAAACTATTTGATTTATAACACTTCCCTACCATTTGCAAAACATTTAATTGTATTTCAAGATGCCAGTATACACACTTAATATATAGCGTTTGATTTCAGCTGTTTTCTTTATTTTCTATTGGTCTAAACATAGGTTTTCGACTGACATTTCAGTTATAGTGCTACTATAACTATTTCCAAAAAAAGGAGTCAATAACAAAGTTGACCAACGAGTCTTCTTGTTTAGTCCTGAATGGATCATTGTCTCAATAACGTAACGTCTCTTTTTTAGTCTGGATGGGGGAGAAAGCAAATGAAGGAAACCAGAGGCATAAATAAACAAAGGCACTCACCAATTGATTGAAAATTGATATATCGTTTGAATAGGGCAGAAATGCTCCATAGCCCTGTGCTGCTGCGGCGAAAGGTGATCCATACATAGTTGAGAGAACGTTTGAGAGTGCCCCGGACGGGCTCAACTCCGTCCCGGCTCGGGCATTGCTGATACCCTGGCGCTCCGGTGGGTATATCGGTCGGATGTACTGGTATCCCAGCTGCGGAAAAGACATGGTCGTAGAAAAAAGTCTGCTGCAATCACAAAAAGCAGGGAATCGCCCTCGCGGTGCGTACTGCGATATCCACTTTACAGTGAGTACAACAAAGTGTAAGGGAAGTCTATATTTCCTCAAAAAACAGCCAGTGTAAACGATCCGATTGCGCCTTCCTCCTTCACTTCCCTATTGATCTGGATGGACTAAGGTCAGGTCCTTACAGATTGCCTTAGATTATTGCGACTCTTTGCTCTGATTGACATTTCTAGTCGTTTAGAAGCCCCTCCCATTTCTCAAATCTCACCCCCTACACACACTCTCGCTCTGCCGCGCGCCTCTCTCTCTCTCCTGTATTTCCCCTGGATAAGTGCACTGACGTCGCGATCTCTTATTTGAATGGTTTTCAAATCTCATTTGATGGCTCGCCAATCATTTAATTTGTTATTTGTTCGCCTGAGCCCTACCCCATTTTAGTGTTAATTCACAATTTGTGGTCATTTGCACAAATAGTAAATATTTCAGTGTTGTTGAGTGATTAACTTCACATAAGCCTAGTGTCTCCAGTTTTCTTCTAATGCATGTGTCTCACGTATGTGCAGCCACGACTCATGTCCACTGGAAAGAAAGACCTAAGAAATGTATGTTGTTTGCCCGTATCGAGTGATTTTGACTCACGAATGCTAGAAGTCTATGGTCAAGTTGTGTTTTCTTACACCGTTTTACACCGTTACGGACGCTTCTAACAATTGGCAAGCGGATCGGACTCAAATCACTCTTTTAATTTGGGACATCAAACAGTTAGCATGTAACCATTTGACTTCAGAGAGAAAGTTGTCAAGAAATGAAAAGCTGCATGGGTGATTACCGCCTGCGCTGTTAATGAATGGAAAGTGTTAGCGTCAACAATGGCAACGATAAGTAATTAACACGTTGCGTATTGTGGTGGATATACATTTAAAGTGATAGACTGGAAACTAAAATATTGAGGTAAATAAATATTTTACATGAACAACAACAATACAAATAATGTTGATGTAAATAATAAGAGTGTCATAAAATAACGATAATGATGAGGATAATAATAATAACAATAATAATAATAATAGCCTAATAATATTAGTAATAATAATAGTTGCAAGTGGTTTAATTTATTTAATATTCACAGATTTGATTCATGCTGCACGGAAAGCCATGGCTATTTGTAAACAGGTTAGGCCAGTTAAAAACAATCTTATAAAATGTAATTTTGTATGTATGTACCAAGACTTCCCTTCCAGGAAAAATATAATCTTTACAAGACTATCGCTCATAAAGATTGGGCTACCTTTAAGAAATCCCCTTGATGAATTTGACAAAACCATGTTTTTATTGTAAATAATTCGGATTAAAACAAAGCAAGGGAGTCAGAATTGAAATTCCATGAATCAATATATAAAAATATGTAGGAAACATCCCTAATCGTATTACATCCCCGTCTTTGTACCATCATATGTCTGTTCATCGTTTGCAAAACAACTACAGTGGTGACTTATGCATTGCTGTTGCAGTTTATTTGAATATGATAAATCTCAGAGCAATATTGACAGCGATATTAAATCTCATCAATCTCAGTTTAGTTTTGATGATGAGATCCGGTTTCCAAGAACTAGGTCTATGTCTATGTAGGCCTACTTGTTTAAACCTTTAATCTTCTTTTGGAGCTGATATCATTGTCTGGGAGGGATAATAGCAGCTATAATTTCTCATATAGACTATAAGGCTACGCCTTGTTTCCATGAACTCAGTGCAGAACCTCCGTGTTCCCCTTTAACGTGCTGGCATCTTGACACCCAACCGAACCTGGATTATGAGGTTATTAATTACAGCGAGTGGCTGATGCCATCCAACCGGCATGGTAATCACTACATAGCAGTCAATAACACTCAGACACACACACAACCTGCAGCAGAGAGAACGGAGGGCCCAGACATTACAGCTGAGCTGAGAAACTTAACATTGATATTTGCCTTCAGATTGAGGGAGGAATGTGTTAGTTGAATGAGTTCAACTAAAATAGGTGAAGAAGTTAGTGTAAGATGTGTGTCAAGTGTCACACGTGTATGGAAATGCTGAATATTGGAATGGCCAACTTTCGTGTTTTCTTTGTGTTATAATATAAAAGCAGGTGGTTGGAAGTGTGAGTGTGAACGACATATCTGCCATTTAGTGTCCCCTCGGAGGCGCTCCGCGTTTGGATGGACACGTGTCTCATCCCCGGGACCTGTCGGGGCCCCTAGGACTCCGTCTGATTTATAACCCCAATCAAACACATATGCACTAACTTAACACTTTCACAACGACCCGGGAAACTGGCATAGCCATAAACCATTAAGACTCTCAGCTCTCTCTTACCTCCACTCCACACCATATAGCGTCCCATAACCTGCCCTCTCCGCTTGACTCTATAACATACACACGATGGCTATATGAATCAAATGCACCAAACACTGGGGCAGCCACACCACCACTATTACTACTACTACTATTACTATTACCACTACTACTACTACTACTACTACTACTAGGAATAATAATAATAGTAACAATAACAATAATCACCATCATCATCATCACTAATAATAATAATAATAGCAATAATAGCAATAATAATAATAATCTAGGCCTATTTTTATTATTTAAAAAATATATTTATACATGTCTCTATTCTATATAACCCATTAATGCTAATGTTTCGGTCATGCAAAAAAAGGACAATCACAGGAGAGTGACTCGAGGGCTGTTTTTTACTTGAGGGTAATTATGCAGATGACACAATTTCACATCATTTTCAACAGCAAATATACACGGATCTATCGCTCAAGCGTGGTTCCTTATGCAACACACAAGACGCCAGCAACACATCGCAAATGATGATATGAAGCTCCAGAAAGAGGCGAGATCAAAGCCTTCAAACAGAGGCTATTCAAATGACTCATTTGAATCTTTTCCATAACTCCTAGGCGACAGAAAACAAGTAATACATTTCTTATCACACATGGAATCCATTTAAAGGAGCCTTCTGATCATAATCGGTTAATTGCGGTGACAAAGGATTTGAAAAGAAAACACAATTAATGACCCTTGATGTTTTGGGCTGTTGGTGGAAGAGGGGGATGGTGAAGTGAAGTGTGTGTGTGTGTGTGTGTGTGCGTACGTGTGTGTGCGTATGTGTGTGCGTGTCAGTGAGAGGGAGAGAGAGACAGAGACACACAGAAAGAGAGGTCCATATCGCATTTTGCTTTGCCTTGACAAAAAAGGGTTTACGTTGTTATTCCTTTTGAGGGAGACGTTAGTAAAACCCAGCAGCTTGCAGAGTTTGTTTAGACAACTTTTTTTTTTTTGCATCTTAAGTTTCATTAGGGTATGAGGGCGAACTGTTGTAAAGATTATATATGGGACCAAATTGATTTCCAAATATTTCCATACCGATTTATGGTCAAGAAAAGCAATGTTGGTAATTTAGCCTAAATCTTGAATAATGTAGAACGTGTTCTACCCCACAATGATGATAGGCCTTCACTGTGTGAAGCTACAATGACACATGTTACAAGTTCACTGAACACGAGCACAATCAATAACAACTTCGCATGCTATTATAAGGCCTTAACTTCTTGGTGTTTTTTTTAAGAGTTGAGTTGTTTGGAAATATCCAAACATTGCTGAGACTGGGAGGTTGGCTTGGTTCAGAGTAGTGGAGTTAAAACTGTACCACTTGCTTTATCTGAAAATATGTTCTTGTCCCATTAAAGAAATAAAAGAGCAATAAATCTCGCGGTGTCTAAAGAGCAGAGGGACATAATCCAAGCAATGAAATAGTTTAAGAAATTAATTGTAGTTACCGAAAGCAAGAGTACTTTTAAAATACATTTAAAGTACTTTTTTTTCTACTGTTGGGATAATTTAAATACTATTATTTTAATTACGTTACACTAATCCAACCATGCATATTAAATAGATAACTTCGATTTGCATTAGCGCAAAAGTAAGGAATTTTAACAGTGCAATCCTTATTCACAATTTGAAACAAATTAATAGTCATTGGACTGCAACTTATTAAACTGTTTTATAACATCAAATAAAATAAATTAGCACAGTTAACATGTGATTTATATATAACTAGTTAACATGTGATTTATATATAACTAGTTAACATGTGATTTATATATAACTAGTTAACATGTGATTTATATATAACTAGTTAACATGTGATTTATATATAACTAGTTAACATGTGATTTATATATAACTAGTTAACATGTGATTTATATATAACTAGTTAACATGTGATTTATATATAACTAGTTAACATGTGATTTATATATAACTAGTTAACATGTGATTTATATATAACTAGTTAACATGTGATTTATATATAACTAGTTAACATGTGATTTATATTTAACTAGTTAACATGTGATTTATATATAAATAGTTAACATGTGATTTATATATAACTAGTTAACATGTGATTTATATATAACTAGTTAACATGTGATTTATATATAAATAGTTAACATGTGATTTATATATAACTAGTTAACATGTGATTTATATATAACTAGTTAACATGTGCTTTATATATAACTAGTTAACATGTGCTTTACATAGACCTTTAAGTTTCCTGAATCCTGAATCCTGTATCCTGAAACTGTTTTGATATCCAAGTGTGACTGTTACTGCTACGTTTTAGTTTTAGTTTTGGGTTCAATCAGATCGCCCATGTTCACCATTTATAATTAGCAAAACAACTCAAGAAAACGATTATGGGCCTTGGCCAGCATGTTGTTTAGATTTTTTAATATATAGACTACAAACCACACAATGTCCATTATGACCCCCTGCCAAACAGTCAATTATTATGAATAATTACGCCTTTAAAGGTTAGTAAATAAGCAAACAAGCCTATATATTCCAGTTGTACCCAAAATCAGGTTGGAACCTCTTCTATATGCACTAGGCCTACATGGCATGCTATCCCAAATAGACTTGCATTACTTAACAGCAGTCAGATCGAGTCGACCGCTCACTGTTCACGTCTGCACTAATATCTATCGGGAGTTTCTTTCGCCTGCCTCATCAGAGATGGGGAGAAGAGTCAGCTTCAGAAACGAGCCTATAAAGAGTGAATTTGGGAGTAAATTGTAGAGCTGCCGCCAGCCACGGGCAGTAATTGATTGGTAAGGTCAGAGCTCCCGGTGTCAAATGGCCTGCTCGGTCTCGGTGCACTCTTTCTCTCCTCTCCTCTCCTTGCTGCTTTGTTTTGGTAAATATTCTGCGGTCGGTCCTGAGGGGTTCAGACTTGTTTTATTAGCCGTTCCAGGTCACTTTATTTCGTCGTTATTTACCAACACATGTCCTCAGCGAAATTCTGGCAGTTCTGCAGGATTGTGGTTTCAAATTCACAGATATGAAAATATGATATAACCCCCACATACCACCACAATTCTGTGGCCTATATATAATTTATCGGGTAAAGTGCGCAAAGTAGCCTATTGTTATCATGTTATTGCAATATTATTAACATTAGTAGAACGCATAAGAGTAGCCTATTAGTAGGCTAATTGTTTTTGTTTTTGTTTATATTATGTTTTTAAATCTATCAAACCCACTATTACACTTTTAGGTCTATAAGCTACTGCAACACTACAATAACAGGAGCAATAGAGCTTCTGCACCAACGTCAATCGGTGTGCATTCCATATCTGACATTGTATGATTTTTCAGACAGTAGCCTAGACTTTCATTCTATAAATATCAATATCAATCCTGCCACAATAGCTTTCAAACATTCATAGACACCATTCTTACAAACTATTATCATATCCAATAACAGAAATTTGCAACGCGCATTAGGTGATACAACTGGACGCCGCACTAGCACTATGTGATGTGAGTGCCTGCCTTTTAGCCTATAAAACGTTGCATCTGCAGGTGTGTTTTTCTCCGGTTACCTACTGGCTGCCCACTCACTATCCATCCTGCTGCAGTTTCCCCGGTATCAGTAACACAAGGCATTGATTTTACGGTAAAGTCACTTTGTAAAAGGAGTGAGTAACTGTGGGCCGCGCTATCACTGTATTACACGGATATGGTCCACATAACAAGATGAACATTGATTCAGCATTACGGATGATCGATAATGAAATAAGTAACTTCAGGGCCGAATTAAAATGCAAGCTAGCCTTCATGCTGCCATGCCAAGTCAGGAGTGACAGCGGGAGGAGAGTAAAGAAAGAGAGAGAGAGAGAGGACAGAGTGGGAGGGGCTAAAGAGAACTAGATCCTTATCAGGAAGGACCCTCTGGTACATAGGAGGATGCTCAATCAATTTAGGGATTATTCTCACTGAATAGAGTAATGCTTGTCATGATTGTCATATGGGGTATTTGTATGTATATCTATAATCTGTCCTTCTTTTGAGTAATGTTTGTGATGGATTAAAATGTAGGCTTGACACTTGACCTCATAACTTGATCTCATGACCAAAATATAACCCACGTTATTAAATTATAATGGCAATGATAATATCTGCTCCACCCATGGACTAAACTGTAATACTGTAATAAATTCTTACCCTTCTTAATATAGGCCTACATTCTCTTATGCTGAATAACTGTGAAAAAGGATGGTCAGGCTGATTGACCTGCCACTCAGAGAGAACATAATATGCCAATGTGGTACAGTCACCAAGCTGATTCAAAGCTACATTGCTATGTAGGTTTATGTTTATTTTTACTCGGTCTGTCCCTAATCCAAAGGTAGACTAATTCAGGGTTTTGCCATGTCTACAGCCAAACATTTACTTGAGGTCATTCCTTGGCTTATTCTCAGGATATGCTGAGCCAGGTCCAACACAAACACGTCCTCTCCTCCTCCTCAGCTCCTCGGGGATAACCTGAAGACAGAGGACCAACCTGAAGACACATGAAAAGGGTTACTCACGAACAGGTATCCCCTGGAGATATTCCATCAATCCCATTGTTATTTGGTTCCATTTGGTTCCACAGCGAAGTGATGAGGTGGATGAATGAAGTGATGAGGTGACGTCTCCAGATAAAGATCTCCACCTGAGTAGTAGCCTCAAGATGCCTCCAGCATTCTGCCCTAACCTACGTATCCTGAATACGACCCCGGTATGCTATAGTCCAGTCATATCAACATGATCTCTTAAACTCACTGCTATATTTCCAGGCTGGTCATATACACATTCCATAGTCCCCTCTCTGTGTCCCTATTATGGGACTTCTTGGTCCGTCCATCAGATGAAACCAGCAGTCAGTGCCCTTTCATGGCCCCTCGACTGGGTGCTGCGGCCAGACTAATATCAGATTGCCCCTGTTAACAGCTCGGGTCTACTGAGCCAGACAAAGCCTCATCTCTTTCCAGCTGTTGTTGCTGGTCTGGGGCTGGAGGCTGGGCTGGAGGAGCAGCAGCTGTACCAACATGGTGGAGAGGACGTCTTCATGTGCCAGGTGCCCTGGACACTGCAGGAGGTGGCTGGAGGGGTCTACTACACAGTCTTGAGTGACTGTCTCTTGTAATGAACCTTATAAGGGAAATCTGCAGTTCAAACAATACCAAAGTGGTCCCCCTGACAATGATTTGGTAATTAAATAGCTGAGGGATGGGGCTGGAGAAATGTAACCTCTCTCAAATTCATAGACAGAGCTATGGATGCAAGGGCTGACCATCAATGATATCAACATTTTAGTTTTTACCATGTTTTCAGGCTATCAGTGTTTGTTAACAATTTTCCTTTGTTTACAAACAAAGTAGTTAAACAAACTTATATTTTGGGTTCTGATGGAGTAAGACAATTGAACAGAGCTCATGAGGCATTTAGAAGTTGTTCAAGAATCAATAGGTATCATACATACATTTTTGTTTTGATGTAGCAATCACAGATTGCCCTGTTAAATCATGCTGTCAAACTCACCTACGTTTGCCTGTCACAATCTCTGACATGGAAACATGATGTCACAATCTCTGACATAGAAACATGAAGAACACATTCAATTAGGAGGACACACAAAGTAAGCATTTACATTTCTTTAGCTTACTTTAGTGTTCATTCTTAAACATGTTCACTTAATAATTATAGTTTTACTCAACAAATGCATGAATGGAAGAGTAAATAGTTTGGAATGACAATTGAAATGGCCCAGCTGTTCTGTTATACTGCTGGATCTGTAGGCCCAGCAGTTCTGTTATGGTGCTGGATCTGTAGGCCCAGCAGTTCTGTTATGGTGCTGGATCTGTAGGCCCAGCAGTTCTGTTATGGTGCTGGGTCTGTAGGCCCAGCAGTTCTGTTATGGTACTGGATCTGTAGGCCCACTTGTTCTGTTATGGTGCCGGGTCTGTAGGCCCAGCAGTTCTGTTATGGTACTGGATCTGTAGGCCCACTTGTTCTGTTATGGTGCCGGGTCTGTAGGCCCAGCAGTTCTGTTATGGTGCTGGATCTGTAGGCCCAGCAGTTCTGTTATGGTGCCGGGTCAGTAGGCCCAGCAGTTCTGTTATGGTGCTGGGTCAGTAGGCCCTCACTGTAAGCCTAAGCCTAGTAGTTCTGTTGTGGTTCTCTGTCTGTGTAGACCTGTTAGTTCTGTTATGGTTCTGGATCTGTGTAGACCTATTACAGATGTAGAATCTTATTTTGAGCCAGTTTGCTTCCACAGGAAAATAATCCTGCAGCAATAGGAAATGTGAATTATTATGTGGATTGTAATTCATGGACATTTTTGTAGGGGTTGATACATTTGTCGTTAGGGCAAATCAAGTCTGGAATTTCAAAGTCAAAATGACAAACTTCAGAAGCCTTTTAATACTCAAATACACTACAAGTTTGCATCCCCTGCTCTGCAGAAAAATGCTTAGCAACAAAAGAGTTATCAAATGAAGATCCTACATCTGAAATTATGTTATGGTTGTGGGGCTGTGTAGACCTATTAGTTATGCTATGTTTCTGGGTGTGTCTGCAGGCCAAACAGTTCTGTTATGATTATGTAGGCCTAGCAGTTGTGCTATGGTAGGCCTAGCTAGTCAATGTAGTCCGTGTTATTGAGTTTCTCAGCATGCCGACAGAGTGAGGTCAGAGAAGACTTTACCACCACCACTTAAACCTCAGCAGGCAGCTTTGAGAAGGATGTACTCACCTAGAATACATGACCTTATTAATGAACAAGATGATACCAAGCAGCGAATGATAAAGTGTGTATGTGTGCGCGTGTGTGTACAACTGTACACGCATGATTATCTGAAATACAGAAATAGGCCATGACATTATTATGATGACAACAAAGATGGTAGGCTTATGAATGGAAGTAATAACAGGCACTTGCTATAAAAAGTGAAATGACAACATACCACCCAGACTATATTTATATTTTCCATGTAAACAAAGCTAATTGGGCATACCTAACACTGTTTAAATCATAACAAGGAAGCAAAGCATCAGTGACATTTTATCAGATTGGCCCATTCAGCAGCCCTAGCATAGCCAGCCAGGTTACCCGTGATACAAGTCATTATTCAACGTCCATTCATGTATGAGGACGTTGGGAGATGATGTGGAAACCGTCCACTAGGGGCAACGTTGAGAGTTGTTATCATCTGCCTCTGGTGCCAAAGCTTGCCATTTTCGAATCCAGCAAAAAAGGTTGTTTTTGAGATTTTAGTTTTAAGCCGATCCCAAACCTTAACCCTTACCTTAACCTTTCAGAGTTAATACCTAACCTTAGGATTTCGGAGTTAACGCCTAAAGTTAACCCTAACCATAAAAATGAGTGGTTAAGAGGTTAATTTAACTTTAAACCCTTTGAAATTTGACATTTGTAACAACTTCGAAATTTGATGCATGGACGAACGTTTAATTCTGAGGTGAGACTGTGAGAGCTAGTTGCAGCACAGCATGCTGGTTTTGGCTCAGACACATCACTTTTGTTTGCAGCTAACAGTAATTGTTTTTAGATTTAGATTTTGCAGTTGACTTTGAAATAGAGCAAATGTTAACATCCCCTCCCTGTGTTTATATGATATGTATATGTGTGTGTGTGTCTACGTGTGTGTGTTTGTGTGTATATATATAAGTGTACTCTACGTGTGTGTGTGTGTGTGTGTGTTTGTGTGTGTGTGTGTGTGTGTGTGTGTCGGTGTGCTCAAACTGCATGTCTGTTGTTGTACAACAAGCACTGGAGCAAGACTGGGCCCAGCTGTCAGGTCAGCGCAGTCACAACCAATAATGATTACACTCTCCCAGCTCCTTAATACATGCTCCATAACTGCTGCACTGAATATGGAGGGAGAAAACCCCCTTTTACAGAACAATACAGCCTCATCATCACCGTCCCCGCCCCTCTCTTATCTGCCTCTGAGGGCCCCCAGACCACTTCACGGCCCCGTGTGAACTGCTGCTAATCTTTGTGTATCTGTCAGATTCTCCCAATGAGCAGACACTCGCTCCCCTAGCTGTCCCCAGCCTACCAGGGAATTAATCCATCGCCTCTGGTGGTGCTAGATTGTATAGCCCAATCAATACTTATGGGGTTGAGAATTCATAAAGCAGAAACAGAGGAGTAACTTGCTCTTTAAATGACAGATTTGATAGTGTCGTTGGCATAAATCATGGTCAAAATAGCAAACAAAAAAACAACAGAAAAAGCATGGTCATCACCAGTTCAGAGTTCACTAGTATACGTCATCACAAACCTGCCTGGGCATATTAGCAGCCTTTAAATGAAACAATATGCACATGGCTCATCGGGATAATTTGAGGGGATTGAAACGTTAAACGGTAGCCATCAGAGTATATATATATATCCAGCCTGTCAAGTCAACCCTGACATCCCTTCCCACAGACCCCTAATGAAATGACTCTCTCTGCCAGTCAGCCCTGTACATAGGATTAGGAACACAGGCAGGAGAGTGTATATTCATGTATATATATATAGATTATTATATATGGGAAAAGTGTCTGCATGCTATTCCCCAGGTCCCTTTAAGCCCGCCTGACCGGCAGAGCAGTCAGGCCCCGTGTGGGACAGCAGAAGAGGAAAATCACTTATGCTCTTAGCATCAAACAATAAATCCTCAAGTTATTTGCCACCATGTTTAATTAAATATTTGGAGAAGAAAACCCTGTGATTGATTTGCCTACGCTATTGACCTGCCATCGATTGGGGCCATTTAGTAGACCCAACTGGGATAAGGCTAAATGGTGGCTAAGCCCTCTGAAATATAAGTAGTTAAGAAGTACTTGAGAAGAAACAAGAAAATCAACTTTGCATCATGTGGACTACACACATGTTCCTAGCAGTCAGATGGACTTGTCCCATGCCAATTGACCTATGATTGTGTAAGCTGAGTTGGCTTTAAACCATTGAACTATTTTTAGAGCAACGATGTATTGTTTTTGCTATAAAGAATACACTATGTATGTACATATATGGTATAGGGAATGCGCAACGTAATGTATGTGGTCAAGTTGGACCGCTAGTTGCTATAGCCTGGTTTATTTATTGAAAACATTAAAAGAAAGAAAGACAATGATATGTATAATCCTATTATGGGTTTGTAGAAAAAGAGTGTGGATTAAAAGTCTCCTCTTTGAGATAAAAGCATAGTTATTAGTTACCATACCCATGTCACCATATTCACTTTCAGCATGCGTTCAGTGTTTTCACTCAGTCTACATTTTCGTAATACAATATTACTACACTGTGTCTCTAACTGCAATACCAGGATGTATTTAGAATAGGTGGTTTTGATTGTCTCAAATGATACATTTTAATGGTTAATAATGTTTCATAATGTTTCAAAAAATATATCATTTATTTGAAATATTCGTATTAGTATTATCAATGCAAGCATTGCACCACTGGACTTAAATAAATGGCTAAATCAAAGATACAGTGCAGGCCAAAAAACATCCAAAAAGGTGCCTAAAACTGCTGTGTTCCTATTCCTCGAAGAGAGAGAAAAATAGGTGGGGTGGTGGCTAGAGGTGTGTGTCCAGACCCCCCCCCCCCCTTCTCCTACTCTGTATCAGAGCCCCAGCATGCTTCACTCTGTGGCTTCAGGGATTCAGATTGCTATCAAGGGTTTATCAGTCTCATCTTGGAGCAGCATTGATCTCCAGCGAGAATCTAATCCCAGACGATGAAGTTCAATAACAACTCCATTACCTGAGAAGGCTCTGATTGGAGAGTTGTAATGCCAAGATTAGTAGGAGCCAGCCTGACCTGCCAACATTGATTTGCACTGAAAAATCACTTGTTCGAAGAGAGAGAGAGAGAGAAAAAATACGTGTTTGCTCAGTAATTGAACAATTTTTATTTTCTCTCCTTTACCTCCTTTTTTCTTCTCCTTTCTGTTCTCCTTCGGTCCTCCTCACCCCATCGGCCCTCCTCACCCCATCGGTCCTCCTCACCCCATCGGCCCTCCTCACCCCATCGGCCCTCCTCACCTCATCGGCCCCTCTCCATTGATTACTTGCCTGTTTATATTAGAGGTTACTTAGAGCTCGGTCACCTCCTTCTCTTCACCCTCTTCCTCATTTGTGTTTTTTTCTAACTCTCTATTTTGTTTTAGCGACCGACACACAAAGCCCTACCCTTTTAGCAGGCAAACGGCTGGTCCCTGGGATCGATGGCCCCCGGCTTCTCTCCCTCCCAGCTCCTAGCCAGCTTTCTGAAAGAGCCCCCTCTCACACAGCAGCCAGAATGGATGGCTTCACAGCCTGTTAGTCTTAAGTAATAGAAACATTGAGCCCATCCTGGCAGAAGAGACAGCTCATTTAGACCCCATTTTCTGTCTTTCTCTCTCTCTCTCTCTCTCTCTCCCTCTCTCTGTGTGTGTGTGCGTTTGTGTGTGTACACGCTCAGTGTGCATGTGTGTGTGTTTTCTCACCGTGCACACACAGATTACCTAGGTTAAATAAATGAAACAGACTGCTTTGCTCAGCCATCACAGGCTCGGCGCTGAAATGGATGAACCCATTTCCCTTAATGCAGACACGAGCGTTACACCGCTTTTCCCCCACACTGGGGTTGCAGGTTAATGACATGCTCATTTCGTTCAGCCATTTGTTTTGTTTTCCTGCAAAGTTCTGATAAGTAGCTAACCAACGAAGCTTGTAATTACAATCTTACAGAAACCGGCCCGATCTGTATATAAATCTCACCATCCAATTACAAGATGTAATAATTCTGCACTCAGGCTGGTAATGAGGTCTAATACTGGTCCATGTGATAATCCCCTCTGGATGCTGGCTTGATCAGATGTTGGCTTTGTAATTAGACTGGCAGAAAATCATTATTTCATGTTCAAATAGAAAATGAGGTTGGTGGGAAGTTAATTTCTCTACGCTCTGTGAAGCGTAGACAAGAATTTAATGATTTAATTACAGTTGTAAGCTCTTTGGATGAGACTTAAATTGAGCTGAGATGTTTTTGCACACTGCCACATTGAGAGCTGGGCACATCAAAGCTTTCGACAAGAGTTTAAATGATAGGGCTGCCCGATGCTTTTCATATGGGGAAATTCCTTTTCTTGTTATCCAGTCAATTCTGCTTAAGTGAATTCCTGATTACTGAATAATACTGCAGTAAAAGTCACTGATGGGACTAAACTTCATTATGAGACAAAATCGTTTTTCTATTTTAGATTTTTTCTCTTTATTTTGTTCTTGTGAAAACCCCACCAGCAACTTTTCACTATGGTTTATGTCTGACATGATGGTTGAGTTGGATGGTTTAAAAGGGGGTCCATCCTCTATTACAGTCAAATCCACTACATGACTATCTTTTGTCCTGCTAGTGCTTGTTGTCAGAGGCTACAGGGGTTGAGCTTGTTGGCCTGTAGCATCTATCGAACACTAACATACAGTATATTCATTCCTCCAGCAATAAATGATGTTGGTAAATGTGCTGTGTGTAATTTAAAGCTAGAATCCTTCGTTGCTACATTTTGGGACTGATAGATGAGTGATATGTACCCATTGATTCTTGAAGAATATAACTAAAATATGCCGCACGAGCTTAGTTCAACTGTCATACTCCATCAGAACCCCAAATATAAGCTTGTTTTACTCCAAATGCTTGTAAACAATGTAAATGTAAACAAACATTGTATAGCCTCAAAACATGATTAAACCTATAATTTTGATATCATGGTCAGTCCTTGCATCTATAGCTCTGTTCATGAATTTGAGAGTGGTTACATTTCTCCAGGCCCATCCCTCAGCTTTTTAACCAAAACAGAGGCGGGGTCACTGCTTTGTTATTGTTTCAATTAAGGACTATGTGTGCCTTTAAAAATGTTTTGTCTCTGATTTGTGTCAGTCTATTCAGTTGAAACAAAATGGCAGTTTTCCTAAAGGTTAGAGCAACAGAAGCACGTATTGACTAAGCCAGTATGATCATGTAAGTACGCCTTCCCTCCACCCGTTCCTGTTGAAATCAAACAGTGCGCTAACGGTGTGCAGTGGCGTGTGTTGTCTGTTAAGCACTGTGCAATCACCCTCTCATCCAGCGGCTTTGGGTATGTCGTGTCACATCCTATGACAGTCGGATAAGAATATCTCACCCCGGATAAGATGCACGGATTTGAAAAATGTCACTCAACATGACTGATTCCAACCCCCCCCCCACACCCTCCTTCGCCTGTTCCAGGGTTCCTTATTTAGCATTTCAAAATTCCCTTTCTTTGCGACGCTCCAGGGAAAAAGGTGGTAGCAGGGAAGAGGACCTCCTTTATGAGGCCTATCAGTCCAGGAGATGGATATGTTTGGTTATTGGACAGTAAAAGGCCAGTCTTCAGGTGACAACTGGCCATGGTTATTCAGGCTTTTATTCATGCATATTTAGAGGATGGTAATGAGTTTTTTTTTGCATTGTTGCATGAGAATGGCGGGTCCCTGGTGGCTTTGGAGTGATGGCGGTCGGAAGGCAGGCAGGAAGGCAGAGCCGGACAGACAGACTGATGGAGTGGAGGATGGAGGAGAGTGCCCAGTGGCCGTGTGTGTGCCCAAACGCCAGGCCCCTAGCGCCACGTTAACTCACTGGGCAGAGTGGGCCTGTCCTCCACTGTTTTTGTGTGCGTACACGCGTGCGTTTGACGACCCTGAAGTTCAGCATCACATCCCCCTGCCATCCTCTAGTTCCTGACAATACATCCCAGATCTCAGGGATTGCCTCTGTGTACTCTGGCTGGTTGGACTTAAATGACTTGTTGTATTATTGATGACTTCATATGTGGTTACGTTATCGCTGTCTAGAGATGCAGGAAATGTCATTATCTTGTGATGTGAGGAGCTTTTTGAAGGCAAACTTCAGTCTGATTATTCCTTCCATATTTACTATGCCAGGAAATAATCTAGGCAACACACTTCCACTATTTTCATTGTTGTTAGCTATATGCATAACTAGCGCTATACCTATTGAACATGGAAAATGGTATTAAATGCATGAAATGTATGAAATTCAAAATATTTTCAGGTTTACCTCCAATCTAATTTAAATTTCCACATGCACTCGCCATACCTTGGTATTTTATTGCAGTCTTTGGACCACCATGTGCGGTTGGATAAATAACAAAAACAGAGGTCAAAGATCATTGTCAATTAGTACCTACCCAGATGAGCAATTACCAGTCACCAGTGGGGATGGAGATTGCACCATTTTTCATCAGCCAGCCTTGCTTTCAGACGCCACTGTGCTTTACATGCTTGTCAGAGTCAGAAGCATGCAGCAGTGGGGTATTGTAGTAGAGGCTGTTGGAGATGATTAGACTGTGTTCTTAGTTGCCATATTAAAGACAAACAGCTGAGGCCTGATTCGGCACATGAATACATATTTGGCTACACATAGTATTTCCATACAGGGGCCTTTTTCATTGTCATCTTGAAAGGCAATTGTGTGTAAGGGTGTGTGAGAGTATGAATGCATGTGTGTGTTTCTGTGTGTGTCGTAAATGGTAGAGGTTCAAAAGGCCAGCCAAAAGGCTGTCTATTCACTCCCGCCTATCAATGCAGATGTATAAGATTTATCAATGTATCAGATTTGAACAATGCATCAGACATTGAGACAGCTTTTCCTACCAGTTCTGATTTAGTCATCATTGACATATTTATTTCGGTGGACTTCCGTCCCCACTCTACCTCATATGTCATTCTGATTTGTGCCTCAGTGCTTACATTATAGCAGGACCAGCTCCCACAGTGCATTGCAGGAGTGTACATACATACAGTATACAGAAGAGAGTTGTATGCAGAGTCAGACATAGCTTTCCTGTTGTGATTTTCTCTTTCTCTTTTTCCTTCTTGGCAGTGTTAGTCGTGTCCCCAGTCAAACCCTGGCTGACGAGTGTAGTGTAGGGTGTGTAGCGCACACACACACACACACACACACACACACACACACACACACACACACACACACACACACACACACACACACACACACACACACACACACACACACACACACACACACACACACACTCACACACACACACATTGAGGGCTGATGGCTGTCTGTGGCTGGGACCCGGGACAGTGTAGAGACCAAGGAGATGGGACAGGAGAAAGGCCTTCTAAATCAGCCAGCAATCCAAAGGCCTCCCATAAATCCTCCAAATGGGCTGGGGTGGGGGACGTAAAGCACACCTGCAAGACTTATGTAAGTCTTATTAAACCATAAATTGCTAACACCAGCCCCTTGCTGGAGCTGTTCTCCGCTAGAATAAATCTCAGAGTGCACTTGGTGTGATGAGAGAAGGAGAGAGACAGATAGAGGGAGAGAGACAGGGGGAGAGAGAGAGTGGGAGAGAGACAGATAGAGGGAGAGAGACAGATAGAGGGAGAGAGACAGATAGAGGGAGAGACAGAGGGAGAGAGACAGATAGAGGGAGAGAGACAGATAGAGGGAGAGAGACAGGGAGAGAGAGAGAGTGGGAGAGAGACAGATACAGGGAGAGAGACAGATAGAGGGAGAGAGACAGATAGAGGGAGAGACAGAGGGAGAGAGAGTGGGAGAGGGACAGATAGAGGGAGAGAGACAGATAGAGGAAGAGACAGAGAGAGAGAGACAGATAGAGGGAGAGAAACAGGGAGAGAGAGAGTGGGAGAGAGACAGATAGAGGGAGAGAGACAGATAGAGGGAGAGAGACAGGGAGAGATAGAGAGTGGGAGAGAGACAGATAGAGGGAGAGAGACAGATAGAGGGAGAGAGACAGATAGAGGGAGAGACAGAGGGAGAGAGAGTGGGAGAGGGACAGATCGAGGGAGAGAGACAGATAGAGGGAGAGACAGAGAGAGAGAGAGACAGATAGAGGGAGAGAGACAGATAGAGGGAGAGACAGAGGGAGAGAGAGTGGGAGAGGGACAGATAGAGGGAGAGAGACAGATAGAGGGAGAGACAGAGAGAGAGAGAGACAGATAGAGGGAGAGAGACAGATAGAGGGAGAGACAGAGGGAGAGAGAGTGGGAGAGGGACAGATAGAGGGAGAGAGACAGATAGAGGGAGAGACAGAGGGAGAGAGAGTGGGAGAGGGACAGATAGAGGGAGAGAGACAGATAGAGGAAGAGACAGAGAGAGAGAGAGTGGGAGAGAAGAAGGAAAAAGGATTGTGAAGGTATGACAGCGTAGTGTAGCAGTTTGATGGTATGCAGACAGTAATAGTCTTTGATTGTGGCTAACAGCTTAACACCTTCACCAGCTGCCTGAGGAGATGGCTGGGGATGGGGGAGAGGAGGGAGATGAGGGAAGACGGGAGGATGAGGACCAGGTCCAAGTCGTTCATGCTCACCAGACTGTTAGTGGTTCCATAATGTATTATATATCACCTTCCTCCTCAATGTCCACCTCCCCTGGCTCTGGCCCCGCCCCTGCCCCCTCCCCTGGCTCTGGCCCCGCCCCTGGCCCTGCCATCACATTATGTGCCCTAGTAACAGGGTCGAAGACTGTGTATGGTGTGTGCCTGTGTGTAACACTGCCATGTTTGTCAGGGTAAAAGCCTGAGTTCCAGCGCTCCTGTGCCTTGCCTGGTGAGTTCCCGTCCCCACACACCCACGCTCTCCTCTCCTCTCCTCCCTTTTTCCTCTGCCTCTGAGGGGCCGGGGCCCCTGAATTAAACATCAAAGCACACAGGAGCCCCCGCATCAACTGCCATAAAACACACACACATCGCACAGGGAGGGAGGCGGAGGGAGGATATTCATATGGGAAGAGCAGGTCAGCAGATCGCTCATACACACACTTTCAAAGCAGATTCATTTGTTCACAAAATGGGCGAAGTTGTGAGCGAGGTTACTGATTTCCGCATGCCATCTGTTTTCTCCCAGGCTTTGGCTAGCTTTCTACTGGCACTGCTGCCACTCCCATACAGTGTCTCTGTTCAGGTAGACTGAGTGGACAGTACACATAGCTTTCTACTGGCAGTCCTGCCACTCCCATAGAGTGTCTCTGTTCAGGTAGACTGAGTGGACAGTACACATAGCTTTCTACTGGCAGTCCTGCCACTCCCATAGAGTGTCTCTGTTCAGGTAGACTGAGTGGACAGTACACATAGCTTTCTACTGGCAGTCCTGCCACTCCCATATAGTGTCTCTGTTCAGGTAGACTGAGTGGACAGTACACATAGCTTTCTACTGGCAGTCCTGCCACTCCCATATAGTGTCTCTGTTCAGGTAGACTGAGTGGACAGTACACATAGCTTTCTACTGGCAGTCCTGCCACTCCCATATAGTGTCTCTGTTCAGGTAGACTGATTGGACAGTACATTGCAGCAGGTAGAATACAGACACAGTACCTGAGACAAAGGTGAACAGTTTTTTCCTTTTTACCAAGACTGTGTTTTCATTAGTATACAGGGACTCGTCAGTTAAAATACTTGCAATAACTAGTTCCAAATGT